>NC_053025.1:258668873-258837365 GCF_003073215.2 Triticum urartu
CACTCTGGTAAGTCTTCAAGGTAGACTCCCAAACCTTCACAGACTTCGTTCACTGGCAATCCACAATGTCTCTTGGATGCTCTGAACGCGACGCCTAACCATCTGGGGATGCACAGTCCTCAAGTGTAATAAGTCTTCAGATCACACAGACAAGAAGACTTAAGTGATGCCCAATGTTCTCTGGCTCTGGGTGGTTAGGGCTTTTCTCCTCGCTAGGAATTTTCTCTCAAAGGCTTGGAGGTGGGTTGCTCTCAAACGACAAAAGCCGTGCACCAAAATCTGAGCAGCCAACCGTTTATGGTTGTAGGGGGTGGGCTATTTATAGCCACTTGGCAACCCGACCTGATTTGTCCGAAATGACCATGGGTCACTAAGGAACTGACATGTGTCTCAACGGTTAGATTTCAAACTCTCATGGCAACTTTACTTGGGCTACAAGCAAAGCTGACTTGTCCGGCTCTGGACAAGATTCGCTCTCATTGTCTTCACTCGAAGACATAGGTTTTTGGTTTAGGCATCACTTCAGTCATTCTGACTGGTTCTCCTGGACCCCACTTAACAGTACGGTGGTTCCTATGACTCAACACAAAAGAAAAAGAACTACGAAAGATCTAAGTCTTCGAGCTCCATAGGCTTCATAACGTGTCTTCTTTTGTCATAGTCTTCAATGTGAATATCTTCATATACCACCTTTGGCTTCAATGTCTTCATACATTTTCAGGGGTCATCTCTGGTAGTAAAACCGAATCAATGAGGGACTTCTACCTGTGTTATCCTACAATTCTCACAAACACATTAGTCCCTCAACTAGGTTTGTCGTCAATACTCCAAAACCAACTAGGGGTGGCACTAGATGCACTTACAGGATATCACAATATATCTTATTTAATTAATGCATCTATATACTTGGTAAAGGGTGGAAGGCTCGGCCTTACGCCTGGTGTTTTATTCCACTCTTGCCGCCCTAGTTTCCGTCATACCGGTGTTATGTTCCTTGATTTTGCGTTCCTTACGCGGTTGGGTTATAATGGGAACCCCTTGACAGTTCGCCTTGAATAAAACTCCTCCAGCAAGGACCAACCTTGGTTTTACATTTTCACTAACAACCTAGCCTTTTTCCCTTGGGTTTCCGGACCCCGAGGGCCATCTTTATTTTAACCCCCCCCCCCTGGGCCAGTGCTTCTCTAAGTATTGGTCCGACCTAAGCGATGTCCGGCGCCCCCTGGGCAACCAGGGTCTATGCCAACTCGACGTCTTGCTCATCCGGTGTGCCCTGAGAACAAGATATGTGCAGCTCCTATCGGGATTTGTCGGCACATTCGGGAGGCTTTGGTGGTCTTGTTTTACCATTGTCGAAATGTCTTGTAACCGGGATTCCGAGTCTGATCGGGTCTTCCTGGGAGAAGGAATATCCTTCGTTGACCGTGAGAGCTTGTGATGGGCTAAGTTGAGACACCCCTACAGGGATTTGAACTTTCAAAAGCCGTGCCCGCGGTTATGGGCAGATGGGAATTTGTTAATGTCCGGTTGTAGATAACTTGACACTTAACTTAATTAAAATGCATCAACCGTGTCTGTAGCCGTGATGGTCTCTTTCCGGTGGAGTCCGAGAAGTGAACATGGTTCTTGTGTTATGCTTGGGCGTAAGTAGTTTCAGGATCACTTCTTGATCACTTCTAGTTGACGACCGTGCTTTACTTCTCTTCTCGCTCTCATTTGCATAAGTTAGCCACCATATATGCTAGCGCTTGCTGCAGCTCCACCTCACTACCTTTTCCTACCCATAAGCTTAAATAGTCTTGATCGCGAGGGTGTGAGATTGTTGAGTCCCCGTGACTCACAGATTACTTCAAACAGTTGAAGGTGCCGACGATAGACGTGTAGGTGTCGCAACCGAGCTCAAGGAGGAGCTCGATGAAGATCGTGTTTGTTGTGTTGTTTCATTTCCAGTTGATCAGTAGTGGAGCCCATTCGGGGCGATCGGGGATCTATTGCATTAGGGGTTGTCTTTCTTTATTTGGTTCCGTAGTCAGACCTTGATTGTACCTGGATGATGTAATGCTATATTCATGTATTGTGTGAAGTGGCGATTGTAAGCCAACTCTTTATCCCTTTCTTATTCAGTACATGGGATGTGTAAAGATTACCCCTCTTGCGACATGCCTACTATGAGGTTATGCCTCTAAGTCGTGCTCCGATACGTGGGAGATATAGCCGCATCGTGGGTGTTACAAGTTGGTAATCAGAGCCATCCCCGACTTAGGAGCCCCCTGCTTGATCGAATCGCTGGCGTTGTTGAGTCTAGAAAAACGTTTTGAGTCTTATAGGATTATATATATCGGAGAGTAGGATTCTTTTTACTCCTTAGTCCCTTCGTTGCTCTGGTGAGGCATCCTGACGTGGAGTTTTGACTCTTCTCTTCTCAAATTTCACTAAAAAAATTAGGATCACGCGGGTATCTTGGAATCGTTCTGATGGTTTTGTGATGAGAACATTGTTCTTGGTGCCTCCTGACATTTAGGGGTTGTGGCAGTGTCCCAGGGAGTTGAGCTCCGAGGTGTTTTCGTCACAATTTTATCGTTGCAGTTCTGGAATACCTGAGCTTCACCGACATCGAAAATCTCTTTTATGCAGTTGTTGGTGAGATAACCTCGACGCCACCCAGTACTGGGGTAGGAGTTCGGGAGTATTTCCATAACTCGTATAACGGATGCTTTTCGAAGGTTGAGGTAAATGATTTCCGAAGGTTTCTTGGTTATGTGTTGAAGGATGGATACAACTGGATGTAGGAATTGTTAGTTTGGGTGAGATATTATGCTTCCCCTGTATCCCCAACACCTGATTGCATAACCAGAAAGTTTCGGGAGTTTATAAGTGGGAATTCAAGTAGCTCCTAGGATATCTTTCCGACAGATGTATGATATGAAATTGGGGTTCGACGTCTAGTGGTCCGCCTATCCACGGTTGGTTTTACAGTGGTCTCGTTGTGTCTTAAAGAGTCCTTGGCTATGCTGACTCGGGATGCTTCGTGTGTCATGTGCACTGCCTTGTACATGATGGTGTTGTACGATCGAGCCCGTGTGGGCCCCACCACGGAAACTTCGGACGAAATCTCTATCATATGTTTGTTCCGGCTTATTCTGCAAGCCAATCCTTTGTTTTGTTTTGTTTTGTTTTGAGTTTTGGTATTCGAGTTGCTTCAATGTCAAGTGTTGATTCCATACCTTTCCTAAGCGGTGTTCTCATATTTCTGTGGGAGTACTAATCCTTCATGATAATCTAGATTGTCATGTCAGTCCTTTTCAACCGACGTGCTTCTCTTCAAGTGGATCTGATCATTTTTAACATCCGCAAGATCAACTCAGTTTTCATCAATGGTGTTTGTTTATTTCGTCCCAAGTTGTCTTTGTTTTTCCCCCCCCCCCCCCCTTTTTTTTTTAAGGACTCAGATTTCTTAATCAAGTATCCATCTTATTGATGTGAAGTCTCCCCATTCTTTTCCGTCAATGTTCTTATCCGGTGATTCTCAAGAAGATACTAACGGAGCTTCAAGTTATCATTCTTTGTTTCTATTCTTCTCTGGTGGATTCAATTCAAGCTTTGGTATTGAGCATGGTCCTTTCATTTTGTCCAATGTTTCTCTCATGTCGGTGCACATCTTTATCATTCACTCCTCGCTATTCATTTGTTCTGGAGTGCTCAAGATATCTCAGAAGGCTCGTCTTGTCATTCAAGAACCGTTCAACCTATCTCGAGGTTGTTATCTTACTCAAGCCATTTAATTCAACCGACGCATTCTCTCTTTTAAATCATTCCAACGGTCTGTCTTTTGAGTGGGCCCTAACCCACAAGTTTTTTCCCAGGATCTTAACTGACTCTTGTATTTTCCCGGAGCTATTCTCAAATTCTTTTCTAAAGTTTGATGTAAGAATGAATTATCATCAGTAATATGTGTTTCTCCAAGATCCTTCATATTCTTTCATCGTCGGTTCAACATTTCTAATATTCATCCCAGAGTATCTCAACAATTCATGGTGGTGTTTCTCATTGTCATTCTCAACACTTGAAGACCGAAGAAGAGTTTCTCTCAAATCTTATCCGTTCTCTCAAAGATTCGTCATTCTAGCTTGTTGCCATCCTCTCATAATTGTTTTCAATTGTGAGAATTCTTTTCACCTATCCGGAGCAATTGAAGATTCTTTTCAATTTGATTCTTTGAAGGCCACCATTTCGGGTTTATTCATTCTCAGCTTTCAGCTCTCATTCTCCAAATATTACTGGTGCTTCGTTCAAGTATCCCCTAATCAGTTCATGATCTCTTCGTTCACTTGTATCTATATCCTAGCAAGTAGCTTCATTCTTTTTCCAATTCTTCCCGATGAATTGAGCCTATGCTACGTTCATTTTAATTCTTACTGTGGTTCTTCCAAGATTTTTTCTTCCTTCGTTTATCATATCAATTCATTCGTTGTTTCAATCCTACTGGTGGTTCTTTGTTGAAGATTTCCCAAGTTTGCGCCATTTCTCTCTTAATCCTTTCAACGAGAATAAGTAGTATGCCAAATCCGTTGCTTGGCATCAATTTAATTGATAAAGGATACACATAACGTAATTCTTATTATTGTTTCATCCAAGGGATTAATTCCTTATTCCGGAGGTTCATGAAGAATTCTTGATTTCATTTGTTCATCTTTCTTTTCGGAGTTCCAAGGTCTCTCAATTATATCACCACGAAGCTCCATCTAAATCATCGCGAGGCTTCACCTTGTGTTTTCAACTTCTCTTTCTTTTATCATCATTTTGTTACCGGAGTTCTTCATGAAGGCTCTACATGGTGGTTCGTCAAGGATTCCTTTCATTCGCCAATTGTCCTCAAGATTTTTCTCGAAGTTAAGATCCACCAAGCTTTACTCTGAAAACAAACATGGTGCTCAAAACATGTCTTGTTTTCAGGAGTTCAAGCATTCTTCACCTTTCATTCCGAAGTGCAGTTCATTCTATCTTATCTTTTGAGCTGGTGTTATGTCATTCTCGACAATTTGAGCTCGTGTTTCATGATTTTCATGTTGTCAAGAATGATATATTCTAAATCCATCAATCTCTTCATTGGAGTTATCTTGTGTCATGTTTCACCTAAAGCCTTCCCTGAGGATTGTTGCTATTTATGGTGCTCATAAATGACCCAAGTTCTTCATTTATCCTCCCCGTGAAATAAGTTTCTCGTCTTCTTGCTCATATCAATCCAATCTTTTGTTTTCCGTTAGTGGTAGAATTTCACCTCAAAATTTTAAGATGTCTTCCATAAGCTCACATCAAGCTTATCCTCTCGTTGTTGGTTTTTTCCAACAACTCCGTTCGACCCATCTCCTAAAGATGCTTTCAAGCTCATTCGAGGTAGAAGATATTGTTTTCTCCTCTGTTCATTCCATTCCGTCCTCTCATTTCTTCCGGAGGCATTGTGATGTGGCTCTCTTCAACCCATCTTGTTTTGTCAGGATCGTGTTCTTTCGTGCTTATCCATTTAACCGGAGTGTTCTGCCCTCTGCTCAAGTTCTTTTCGCCTTATCAAGTCTTGCATCTCGTTCTACCGGAGTGCTTGCATGTACTTCTTGCCCATTGCAACCTTTTTCTCATGTATTTCAACCTACAAAGTTCTAGTAATGTTCCTTGTTCCTCTTTTCTAACGGAGTGTTCAACTTTGTTCATCTTTGTTGTATTTTGTCTTTCTATTTGTCTAACCTCTCAAGGTTCTTTGGTTTCACTTGTTTGTCAAAGAAGCAACTTAGTTTTACCTGTTTTCTTCCTCTTCCGTTTTTCCCTCCGGTGCCATTCTAGATCTCGGGACAAGATCCTCTTGTAGTGGTGGAGTGTTGTAACGCCCCGAGACCGTTGCGCCAGGTGTCTTCCAGTTATTCGCTGTTGTTGCCTTGTCATTTGTTTGCGTGTCATGCATTTCATATCATGTCATCATGTGCATCGTATTTGCATACGTGTTCGTCTCATGCATCCGAGCATTTTCCCCGTTGTCCATTTTGCAATTCGACGCTCATATGTCCTCCGGCGCCCCCTTTTGCCTCTTTTCATGTGCAGGTGTTAAACGTCCTCGGATTGGACCGAGATTTGCCAACCGGCCTTGGTACACTACCGGTAGACCGCCTGTCAAGTTTCGTGCCATTTGGAGTCCGTTTCATACTCCAACGGTTAACCGAGGAACCGTAAAGGCCTCGTGTGTGTTGCAGCCCAACACCCCTCCAAAGTGGCCCAAAAACCCATCCAAACCCCCTCCATCCTCTCGGCCGTTCGATCACGATCGCATGGCTGAAAACTGCACTCCATTTGGACTCCCCTAGCTCCATCTACCTATATAAACTTCCTCTCCCCCGAAATTTCGGGCAAAACCACCCATAACCCTCGCTTTCTTCCTCCTCCCCACGTCGGACATGTCCGCGCCGCCACCGGAGATGTCCAGCCGCTGCCCCCGCGCCAATCCGGAGCCGCCACCTGTCCCGCTGCCAACCTCCCACCGCCGCTGACCGCGCAGCCCGAGTCAGGCCCGCGGGGCCCGGATCTGCTCCGCGCCGGCGCGCCTCCCGGCCCGCTCGCCGCCGCCGCCCACGCCCGACCTCGCCGCCTCCGCCGTGCTCCGCCACCGCACCGGCCAAGCCTCCGCCGCCTCCCGCCGTAGTTTTCCCCGCGCCTCTCTTCGCCGGATCCGGCAACCCCAAGGCCGGATCGAGCTCCTCCGGCCAACTCCGGCGAGATCTCGTCGGGGTGGACGAGATCCACCCGCTCCTCGATCCAAACATGCCCTCCCCGCGCCCCGGATCTCTTCGTCCAGGATACTCTCGTCCCGTTGACTTTTTCGTGAGGTGAAAAATCCACTAAGTCTTTTCCCCCTCATGTTTTCAGGCCCTATTCATCATGTCATAACTCCTCATCCGTAGCTCCGTTTTGCGCGTGCATTATATCGAAATGTTCGTTAAGATGTCCTATTCATTTTGTTCCATTGCACCATGCTTGTTTGATTCCATCTTGATTCCCTAATGACTGTTTCAAGAGTGCTATAAAATGTTAGCCCCTGATTATTAGCAGATCTTGAGCATTTGTCATTTTTCCATGATTATTGTGTGCTGCATATGGTCATGAGTTCTACATGTGTTTTGGGCTATGCCATGCCATATTTATAGGGGTGTATGCCATGTATTTTTATGATCAATGTGGTGACTAGCACATGCATGCAAAGTAGCTCTCGTGATGTTGCTGATTTCAGAGACTTAGAATTTCACTAAGTCCTTCTCTTGCTGTTATTTTTATGCCATGTACATGTTGCTACAGAGTGATCCATGCCTCTTTTGAGTATGTTCAGTAAGGATGATTATGAGATATTGTTATGCTCTATCCATCCATGTCTTTGTTTGCAACTATGGAGTACCCTAGCATGACTCAATCTTGCTCTACTTTTGCTATAAAATATTCCTGGCAGATTGTTTACGTGTTAATCAATTTTGCCAAGGTTGTTGTAGTTGATCCATGCATGCTATGAGATTGTTCTTACCTTGTTTATCTTCTTGATCATGTCTACTTGCTGGGTGTATGCTTAGTTTGTCATGCAATGCCTTATGGTGAGTGCATCTAGCTCGCAAACATGCCTTCATAATTCTGTTTATGACATGTCCAGTTTTTCTGCTAAGTCTGAATCTGTTAACGATACTTGCTATATTTACATGGGTGCCATTATGTCTTCTGATCCGTTTTGGCTTATGTGTCGGATTTCGGGTTCCGGCAGACCCTTGAGGTTCGAACACTGGGGTGCACGCGGTGATTTCGCCTTCTACCTACCTGCACCCCTCCGCCTCGCTAAGATCTAAGCTATGGAAATAACAGCACAAGAGACACAGGGTTTATACTGGTTCGGGCCACCGTTGTGGTGTAAAACCCTACTCCAGTGTGTGGTGTGGTGGATTGCCTCTTGGGCTGATGATGATGAGAAATACAAGGAAGAACAGCCTCGCGAGGGTCTGTTCTTGGCTGGGGCGACGAACTGCTAGGAGGAGTTCAGTCACCCTTCTCTCCCTCTCTCTCTCTTCTCGATTGCGATCCGATTTTTTCCCTACCCTGTGGGTGGCTAGTCCTATTTATAGGCAAAGGCCCTGGGCCTCTTTCCAAATATTGAGCGGGAAGGGCGCCAACAATTGGCCACTTTGAAGGGGAACATCCGGTACACTTATCCTGACTAAAGTTGGTCCTCGCCTGCCAAAGGCTCTGGTGGTGACGCTGGCTTGGGCTCCACAATGACTTCCTCCCTGCCGTTGGACCGGTCTTGGTCTCGTTGCACCGAAACGGGTGCCTTTGCTTGATGCTCTCGCCTGCGCTTGCTCCCTTTGCACCAAAGAGGAAAGAAGGACACTGCGCGGGCTGGCGCCCGCCTGGCACCCTTGGTCGTCATGGCTTGCGTCACGGGCACCTCGTGAGGTACCCCGCCTTGATCTCTCCGCCTCCTCGTGAGCCAGCCTGATGAGGCCATGCCTGAGGAAGCTCCGTGTCGTCCGCCCCGCGAGGCTTGGCCCCTCGCGAGGGTCTTGGGTCTGTGTTGATGAAGATGGGCCGTGCTGGGCCCCCCTTTGAGCCACGCCGCAGGCCGCAGGCAGGCAAGTCTGGGGACCCCCGTTCCCAGAACGCCGACAGTAGCCCCCGGGCCCAAGGCGCGCCCGGACTTGGCCGTGCAGGGAGGCGAAAGGGCAAGAGCGAAGCGCCGCAGGCCCTAACAGCCTGCGACCTTGGGCGCCGCGTGGCGGTTGATTGGACGTGAGCGCCTCAGCAACCGCGCGAGTTGATAAAGGAGCGGCATCTGCCTAGGCTTTGCTTTTTGCTTTCTCCGGTTGCTGCTCAGATCCCCTTTCTTGCGCCTCTCCTTCCTTCCTCCAAAATTTCCAAATCTACTCCAACCGCGTGACCTAGGAAGCCATGGCGCCTCGTCAGTCCCCGGTCAGAGCTTGGTACTCGTCTGCCCTGGACTCGCCGAACGTGTCGGAGGCGAGCCTCGCCCGGTTGCGCCAGATGGCGGCGGCGCAGGGCATCGATGGGGGGGAAGGTGTTCAAGGCCGGCTCCGCCACCCCTGAGGGCCAAGGGAGCACCTTCTATCCGTTCTTTGTAAGCGTCATTGCTGCTGGCCTGGTGCCTCCCTTCTCCGAGTTCTTCTTCTCTGTCCTCCGCCATTATAAGCTACAGGCTCTGCATCTCCACCCCAACTCCGTCCTTCTCCTGGCAATCTTCGCCTATTACTGCGAGGCTCACGTAGGGGTGCAGCCCTCAGTGGCCTTGCTGCGCCACTACTTCTACCTCCAGACCTCTCGCGGTCCTGCTTCCGCGTGCGCGAGCTTCATCGCGTACGGTGGCGCCATTGCCATTTCAAACCCCGGGAAAAGGATTGAGGGCTTCAGGAGCAAGTGGGTCTTGGCAGATGCTGGGGACATCCACCCTCGGCTGATCTTGCCCACGGAGCAACCCACGAGCTCCAGCGATTGGGGTCGAGCGGAGCTCGCGGACCCCCGCGCGAAGCTGGTGTTGGAGAAGATGGACGCGGATCTGAGGCCGGCCAACATGGCGGCGGCGAAGCTGACCGGCGCGTCGCTGCTGAGGGAATTCCTGGAGCACCAGCTGGCTCCGCTTCGGCAGTACTCACTTCCGATGTGGAGGCCCCATCCGAGCCCCGCGGCCTTGGCCGGCGAAGATCTGGCTGCGGTCCTCCAATCTCTGGTCGGGGGCGATGTGGCGAGGTTGGAGGGCGCTCCTACGCCCTTGTTCCTGCGCGATGACTGGGAGCAGGTAGTGGAGTCCATGCCCGTCTTCAACGGGGACGGGCCCGTGCCCATGGAAACTCCCGGGGAATCGGTGGACGTGTCCTCCGACGACTCCAGCGAAGGGGAGGAAGGAGGGGAGCGGGAAAAAGGGCCTGACTCCGAGGCGACTGACGGAGAGTCGAGGGCTCGTCGGCGTTCTGGGAACGGGGGTCCCCAGACTTGCCTGCCCGCGGCCTGCGGCGTGGCTCAAAGGGGGCCCAGCACGGCCCATCTTCACCAACACAGACCCAAGACCCTCGCGAGGGGCCAAGCCTCGCGGGGCGGACGGAGCTTCCTCAGGCACGGCCTCACAGGCTGGCTCGCGAGGAGGCGGAGAGATCAAGGCGGGGTACCTCACGAGGTGCCCGTGACGCAAGCCATGACGACCAAAGGCGCCAGGCGGGCCAGCCGCAGTGTCCTCCTTTCCTCTTTGGTGCAAAGGGAGCAAGCGCAGCCGGAGTACCGAGGCATCAGGCAAAGGTTGCCATTTCGGTGCAACAAGACCAAGACCAGGAGGACTGCAAGACGGAGGTCATTGTGGAGCCCAAGACGGCGTCACCAGAGCTTTGTGCAGGCGAAGACTACTTTTGTCAGGATAGCTGGTACTAGCTGTCCCCCTTCAAATTAGCCCGCCATTGTTGGCTCCCTTCCCGCTCGATATTTGGGAAGAGGACCAGGGCCTCTATAAATAGGACTAGCCACCAGGGGAGGGGGGATAATCGATCAGAGGGAGAGAGAGAGGTTAGAGGCTAGAGGTCGGAGATCAACAATCGAGAGAGAGAAGAGAGAAGGGTGACTGAACTCCTCCCAGCAGTTCATCGCCCAGAGCAGACCCTCGCGAGGCTGTTCTTCCTTGTATTGTTCATCATCATCAGCCCAAGAGGCAATCCACCACACCACACACTGGAGTAGGGTATTACACCACAACGGTGGCCCGAACCAGTATAAACCCTGTGTCTCTTGTGTTGTTCTTTCCATAGTTTAGATCTTAGCGAGGCGGGAGGGGTGCAGGTAGGTAGGAGGTGAAATCTCGCGCACCCCAGTGTTCGAACCTCAAGGGTCTGCCGGAACCCGAAATCCGACATTTGGCGCGCCAGGTAGGGGTGCGCCAGGAATTCGTCTTCCACCACCCCGTTCTCCTCCGACCATCGCGCCATGTCTGACGCTCGTCGGGCCCGCGCCGAGCGCCGGGCCGCTCTCGCTTCCCGCGTCGCCCAGACGGCCCCTGTCGGCGGGCGTCCTCGCCGTTCCCCGTCACCTGCCGTCAACGCCGCCACCGGCCCGGCGGGGGACGAGCAGCAAGCATCGTCTCAGCATCCGTCCGTGCGGCAAGACGGCCGCACCGCTACTCCCTCGCTCACCCCAGCTGGTTCTTCGTCCCGCGCGCTCCGCGCACCCATGGAGGCTCGAGCTGCGCTCATCGCGGCAAACGAGCTCCTGCGCTACCGTCCCGTCGATGACGTCTACGAAGAATGGCTCGACCGCGTCGCCGAGCTCGTCCGCGCAGGGGGCTCTCCTGCGCCGTCCGTTCCGCTGCACCGCACCCCGCCCGCGCGGGCGACGAAGCTCCGGCGGCGCCCCGGCCGCCTCCTCCTCAAGAAGGCGCCATGGCTCCAAGGCGCGTGGCCCCTGGGCGGAACCCGCTCCGTCAGGTGCCAGCGGCAAGAGCAGAGCTGCCAGGAAGTCCCTCGCCCGCAAGAAGCTGCCCGGGCGCTCCCTGCTCCAGCACGTCGCGACCATGCTCCTGCTCCCGCACGTCAAGACCGCTGCTCGCTGCGCTGGGGACATGCAAGACCAAGCTCTCCGTCACCCAAGGCCTCCCGTGGCCACAGCAGGCTGCCGTGCCTTCACCACCGAGCTACGCAGCGTCGCGTGGCCCGGCAAGTTCAAGCCAGACCTGCCTCCTCGTTACGACGGCACGGCTGACCCTGCGGAGTTCCTCCAGCTCTACGAGCTGGGCATCGAAGCTGCCAACGGAGACGAGAAGGTCATGGCGAACTGGTTTCCCATGGCATCAAGGACGGGGCCCGCACCTGGCTCCTGAACCTGGCTCCAGGCACGATCTCCTCCTGGGACGAGATGCGCACCCGCTTCATCGCCAACTTCCAAGGTACTCGCGACCGGCCACCCCGTGAGCGACATGCGCCGCATCAAGCAACAACCCGGGGAGACCCTGCAGAAGTACATCCAGCGCTTCAACAACGCACGCCTCAAGATTCCCAAGGTGACTGAGAGAGGCCATCATCTCAGCCTTCTCCGACGGCGTGCGCGATGTCAAGATGAAGGAGGAGCTGGCGATGCATGAAGACCTGTGCACTTCCTTGGAGCTGTTCAACTTGGCAACCAAGTGCGCCAGGGCTGAGGAAGGGCGTCTCTCCCTCCTCGAGCTGCCTGCCGCAGACCCAGAAGAGAAGAAGCCCAAGGCCAAGGATGTGAAGCGCAAGGGGGCTGCCGTGCTCGCGGCAGAACCAGACACCAAGCGGGGCAGAGATCAGCCCGAACCTTCCAAGGGCAGCCGGTACTGTGTGTACCACGACCTCCACACCCACAACACCAACGAATGTCAAGAGCTCCGAGCCGTGCGAGAAGGAAGGATCGGCCGTCGCCCCGACCGCGGTGACCGGGGCTACGGTCGAGGAGGAGGAAGGAACGCAGGACGCTGGGAAGACCGTGGCCCGCGCCAAGGGTGGCGCGATCAACCTCGCGAGGATCGCTGGCAAGACCCGCCTCGCGAGGGAGACTGGAGGGATCAGCCTCGCGAGGATCGCCCGCAAGGCAACGCAGGCCTCCCTCCATGCCGCCGCAGCCAAGGAGAAACGAGGACGCCACCAGGACGAGGGGGCTGGGGGCTTCCAGGAGCCGCGCGCGATCGCCTGCATCCTGGGCGGGGGCTCAAGCCCCAGCCTCTCAGTGCATCTTCAAGCAGTTCGTCCGAAGTGAATGCAGTCCTCCCCAGGCTCGAAGCCACGCGCCTCTCAGGTGGTCGGCGTGCGCCATCACGTTCAGCTCAGCAGATCAGCTCAAGTGTGCGGCTACAGCCGGAGTCCTCCCGATGCTTTGTTCCCCAATCATCAGCAACGTGGTGGTCACCAGGACCCTCATCGATGGCGGGGCAGGGCTCAACGTCCTGTCCGTGGAAACATTCAACAATCTCCAAGTGCCCTACAGCCAGCTTCAGCCAACCAAGCCTTTCTCCGGAGTCACCGACGGCTCCACGTCCCGATTGGGCAGGTCCGCCTCCCTGTCACCTTCGGGGCACGCGACAACTACCGCACCGAGCTCATCGACTTCGACGTCGCTCACATTCGCCTGCCGTACAACGCCATCCTTGGGTACCCAGCGCTGGCCAAGTTCATGGCCGTAACTCACCACGGCTACAACGTCCTCAAGATGCCAGGAAGTGGCGGAGTCATCACGGTGCCCTGTGAAGAGAAGGACGCGGTGTGTTCCCTGGAACGAGCCTTTCAGGCCGCATCACTGGAAGACCGGTCGCGGAAGCAGGAGGCTTCCCGAGACCGCCCCAGAAGAAGACATTGTCCGGCCCGGCCCCTCAGGAGGCAGGCCCTGGGCCCGTGCCTGCCCAGGGGGAACCTCCTTCCGTCGCATAGGAAAGCGCGCCCGGCGCCCTCCTCAGGCAGGGCTCGGGGGCTCTCCCCTGGAGGGCCACCGACCTGGCTAGGGTCACGAGGGAGGCGCTTGGGCACCACATGGAGGCGTGTTTCGAAGCACGTTTCCCTCAAGAAGGAGTAAGGCAAGGAGAGCCAGACCCTCAGGAGTTCGTCAGCAAGGCCATTCAGGAGCTACAGGAGTCAAGAGTCATGAAGGCGGCCGCCGCTACCAGCAGTGGCTCCCCATCCAGGCGAGGATGGTGGGCTGCGCGTCTGCATCGACATACCAGGGCTCAACCGAGTCACCTCTCTGGAGCGCCTCTGGCCCTCGCGAGTGGGGCGCTGCGGAGGTCCACCCCACAGCTACGTTCGCATGCCTTACGGCTTGCCGAACGCGGCTGCCACGTACCAGCACCTCATGAGGGGCATCATGGAGGCACAAGAGGCCAGGCGTTCCGCAGCCCTGGCGGAGATGGAGATGGTCCGCGGGGAGCCGCCAGCACCTCCGGAGCCTCCCGAGGCCCCCGGGCCTGGGGGCTCGTGAGGATCGGCTTCCGCAGCCCACCGAGTCTGCTACACCAACACCCCTTCGTCCTCAACGTCATCAGGTGACATCTTTCAAGTTTCATTTCCAGCTGGGAGCGCCCCCAGGGCTGCATTATTCCCAGGCCGCGTGGGTCCGTCCCTGCGGCATGTATCCCTTTTATTTCATGTTGTTAGCTTACTTGTTGGGGGCGCCCCTCGGGCTGCATCATCCCCAAGTCGCTCGGGCCTGACCCAGTGATGTCCGCCTTCCCAGCATCTATTTGAATGAATCCACTCCTTCGCGGCTAATGTGTTTGACCTAGTTGCCCGCTCAACTGACGCCAACTGACGGAACTGCTCAAACGGCACGACGCTTGCGCATGGGTCCGTCCCTGCAACGCCGACAAACCTGAATGGCTGAGCTCTGGCCGCGGCAGCCCCGCATGGCGCCACCTCGTCAAGCCTTCAGTGCCTCGTACCCCTCGGAAGCAACCAACGGCTGACTGTCAATTGTCATGGCAACCCCTCGTTTTTCTATGATGGGTCTACAGGATCTCCTAAAGGAGCTGCGTCAGGCGAGGCCCTTGCGGTGTCTCCTTCACTCTCATCCGCGCGAACCGCTTGCACGTTAAAGGGGGGGTGCCTGAGCATCGCGACTCAGGGCTCCTACTGGCTCTCCAGCCCTCACCCTCTGGCCTTGTCCACGGCATCGCGACCTGGCATACCAGCGACGCTGAGACTCGCTCGAGGGCCGGGACCCGAGGACGTAGAGCAGAAAGGGGAGCAAAGGCGAGAGGGGAGGGACACGCGAGGACCTCGCCGAGCAACCTCGCGCTGCCGATGCACGGACGCGCACCAGAGAGCGGCCCCTGATTCTCGAGATAAGTCACCACCCGGAAGCGCCAGCTACCGTGGCACCATCCCCGCACCTAATGCAATCCCGTGTTAGCGACGCCGCTCTCCTTTCTCACCGAACGACGGCTGCTTGAGCGCCAAAGGGGACCTCCTGAGCATCGCGACTCAGGGGCTCTTACCGGACTCCGGGTCGCTCACCTCCTGGCCTTGACCACGGCATCGCGACCTGGCATACCAGCGACGGCTGAAGCCGCCTTGGGACTGGGACCTGTCGGCGCAGAGCACCAAGCCCTCGTGAGGTTCGAAAGGGAGGACTGAGCTAAGACGGAATGAGCAACTCGCACTTCTACGACAAGGGTTATATTAACAAACAGGATCACAGGCACCTTACAAGCCCCCACGGGACGCGTTCTTTGATTCCTCGCAGGGAACAGATCCTAAAGGGACAACTACGCGCGCCTGCAAAGAGACGCCATCATCAATAGTGGGCCGTCAAGCACCGGCGCCAACCCCATCCAGATCAGAGTCGGCGGGGCCTGACGAGCCCGCCCTGCTCCAGGAGCGGCGCCGGCTCGGGGGCTCGTAGCTGTCGTCGCTCGTCTCCGGAGTCGCGAAGAGCTCGCCGGAGTCGCTGGACCCTCCGACGCCTCCGCCGCTGAGGAGCCGCCAAGGGAGCGGTCGGCGGGCCCAGTCCTCGCCGCAGCAGGGTCCCGACCACCTCTCCCGGGGCAGCACTCCAGCCGGCGCCCGTTCGCATCGAAGACCTTGAAGAACATCACCGAAGCACCATCGTACTCCAAGTGGATCGCGAAGGCGCCTTGTCCTGCAAACCCGGGCGATTTCGCTCCAGCCTCGAGTCATGAAGACCTCGCCCGGGGCAACGACCGCGACCTCTGCCTCGGTCGCGAGGGTGCTGCAGCCGGCGTGCTGCAGCCAAAGCTCCAGGAGTTCTCCCTGCGGGATGATGGAGGCGAAGAAGGGAGGAAGGCGAATCCAAGACTGAGGAGGCATGGCGGCGTGGAGCACGAACTCTCGGGAGGAGCCCTCGGTGTGGACCCCAGGGGGGACGACCCACACCTTCGTGACCCGTCGGCGACGGCGGCGCCGCCCGTGGCGATCAGCATCAGCTCCTTCAGGGCCCTCGTTGTGGGCGTACAAGGGAAGCGGGAACCCCGGCGGTGCCCGCTCGCACCAGGGCCTCGACACCACCTGATGAGCCCCCTCGTCCGGGGAGGACGAGCCGTTTCTTCGGCGGGAGCGGGCTGGTTCCTCTCGGGGAGCCTTTTCCTTCTCTGCCGTCGAGAACCGGTGGATCGGGCCATCGCAGCAAGACGGAGCAAGGATCGGGAAGAAGGAGAAGCAAGAAGGGGGGACTGGAAGGGCGCGCACCGTTCCGTACTTATAGCCGGCGAAGGCCAACCGCCGACCTCCACGATCGCAGGTAATCATGACCCGCTTTGCATGCAGGGACTTGTCCAATCCGTGCAGTTGCCGAGGCGCTGGGGAAGTGGAGACGCCCACGTCCAATCAACCGCCACGCGGCGCCCAAGGCCGCAGGCTGTTAGGGCCCGGGCGCTTCTCTTGCCCTTTCGCCTCCCTGCACGGCCAAGTCCGGCGCGCCTTGGGCGGGCTACTGTCGGCGTTCTGGGAACGGGGGTCCCCAGACTTGCCTGCCTGCGGCCTGCGGCATGGCTCAAGGGGGGGGGCCCAGCACGGCCCATCTTCATCAACACAGACCCAAGACCCTCGCGAGGGGCCAAGCCTCGCGGGGCGGACGACGCGGAGCTTCCTCAGGCACGGCCTCATCAGGCTGGCTCGCGAGGAGGCGGAGAGATCAAGGCGGGGTACCTCATGAGGTGCCCGTGACGCAAGCCATGACGACCAAGGGCGCCAGGCGGGCGCCAGCCCGCGCAGTGTCCTCCTTTCCTCTTTGGTGGAAGGGAGCAAGCGCAGCCGCGGAGTACCGAGGCATCAGGCAAAGGTTGCCATTTCGGTGCAACAAGACCAAGACCAGGAAGGACGCAAGACGGAGGTCATTGTGGAGCCCAAGACGGCGTCACCACCAGAGCTTTGTGCAGGCGAAGACTACTTTTGTCAGGATAGCTGGTACTAGCTGTCCCCCTTCAAATTAGCCCGCCATTGTTGGCTCCCTTCCCGCTCGATATTTGGGAAGAGGACCAGGGCCTCTATAAATAGGACCAGCCACCCCAGGGAGGGGGGATATGGGCGAGAGAGAGAGGTTGGTAGAGGTCGATATCGGAAGAGAGAGAGAGAGAGAAGGGTGGAACTCCTCCCAGCAGTTCATCGCCCCAGCCAAGAACAGACCCTCGCGAGGCTGTTCTTCCTTGTATTTCATCATCATCAGCCCAAGAGGCAATCCACCACACCACACACTGGAGTAGGGTATTACACCACAACGGTGGCCCGAACCAGTATAAACCCTGTGTCTCTGTGTTGTTCTTCCCATAGCTTAGATCTTAGCGAGGCGGAGGGGTGCAGGTAGGTAGGAGGCGAAATCTCTGCACGCACCCCAGTGTTCGAACCTCAAGGGTCTGCCGGAACCCGAAATCCGACAAGGGCTCCCCTCCCTCGGCGCAGGTCCCGCGCTCTCCGCCTCTCTCCGAGCGATGACGACGAGGATGATGACGAGCAGGGCGGCGGGAGCTTGCCCCCGATCCCGAAGAAGGATAGGACCGGGCTGATCTCCCGCGGGTCTGCCCCGGCCCCGAGGCGGACCGCAGACGCGCCTTCCGCTCCCGAGCTTCCCAAGGTTGACCCTTCCAGCCGGCTTTCAGGCTTCAAATTTGGCCGGAGGCTGCCTGAGCTCACTGGCGACGACCCGTAAGCGCTTGATTCTTGTCTTTATTTCTTGTTCTGCTGCTGAGGCTTGACGTCCACATCTTTGGACAGGCTGCGCAGCAAAGAAGCCGAAGGGAGCTCCTGAGGTTCCATCCGTGGCAGCGCCTCTGCCCGCGAAGGAAGGTGACCGCGACGCATGGGCTTCTCCTGCCCGGTCGTCCTCGCGAGGCCTGGCTGAGCCGGCTGGGGCGAGCTCAGCCCCCATGGCCCAAGTGACTCCCGAGGTGCCTTTGCCTGCTGCCGCCACTACAGCCGTTGGGGCGCAGCAGGCTCCGCCTCAGGATGCTGTGGTCGCGCTGCCGCCTTCTCCTCCTACTCCACCGACTGCTGTCTCTCCGACTCCTCCTGCCGTTCTGGATCGTGCTGCTGCTGAGCTGGACCGGCTGCGGCAGGATCTTCTTGGCGCCGACCCTCGCTTGGTGGCCGGGCGCTTGGAGCTGGCTTCAGGATGGATTCACTCCGACGCTTCGATTCGGGCGGCGCTGGTCCAGGCCTCGACGGCTTGCGATGAGGAGAGGCAGGCCGTCCTTGAGGCGAAGGCTGCTCGTGACGCAGCCCTGGGGGAGGGTGGTGCGTCCGTGGTCGCTTGGTCAAGCGGGTGTTGGTGCTGAGGACGGTGCAAGGCTGCGGGGGACCACTCGGTAGGTGGTGGTCCGCCTGCGTGCCAATGAGCAGGATAGGAGGCTGTGATAGCTCGTGTGGCGGCGTCAGGAGGGTAGTCGTTTCAAGGCTCAGGAGGCGCCGTGTGACCGCCAGGCGCGGTGTGGCGAGCAGTGAGTTGGGGCGAGGTGAATGGGTCGAGCGATGCTTGATGGTACAAGGCCAGTGGTGCTTCGGAAGGCGCGTGGCTGTCGCTGGGTGGAGGCGAATGGCTCGCTCCTCATTGAGGATGCTTTACAACGCGGCCTGGAGAGCCCATGGCTGGCGCCCGAGGATGGCTCCCCGCCAAGCTGCTTCCCTTCCTGGTTCGCTCTGGAAGATGTCGCCCTTGGCTTGGCCCCGCGGGCCGAGGCGAGGGCGCTGTCCTGTCTTCTGCAGCGCTGACGCGGGTCCTCACCCACATCTACCTTCGCGATCCCGGCGTCGACCTCGACAGCCTGCTGGAGCCAGTAAGCGGCGAGCGTGCTGCTGCCGAGGCCGTGAAGGGTCGCGCGGAGGCTCTGCTGGGGAAGTTCCGGGCCTTCAGCACCAAGCCGAAGCAAGGCGCTGCCGACCCCGCTGCTCCATGAGGCGAACCCACTCCGCGCTGCTCCACCGCCGACAAGTGACTCCGTTGTGGCTCCTGTCCTGCCTTTAATTCCTGCACATGTATCATGCCTCGGGGAGGCGTTTAAACTTGCGTTTGGCATTGAGATAACAGTGTGGACTGTAATATTTGCTTTTGAATTCCTTGAAATTTACGCTTTTCCTTCCTACTTGCTTATGTTCTACGCCGGCAGAGCCCGGCCCCGCGCATACCTCAGCCGCCGTTAGCCCCGACCGGAAACCAGGACGGGACCAAGGAGTGAGGGGCTACGTGACAAGTTAGGCTCCTGAGTCGCGATGCTCAGGAGTCCCCCTTGGCGCACGAACAACAAGTAGGGAGGTGTGATGTGGGTGGATCTACCGTTCTACGTCTGCAGAGCCCGGCCGCGCGCATACCTCAACCGCCGTTAGCCTTTCGGAACTAAGGAGTGAGGGGCTACGACCAGTTAGGCTCCTGAGTCGCGATGCTCAGGAGTCCCCCTTGACGCTCAAACGGCCTTCGTACCTTGGCTCCGCTCGGGGAGAGACGCGCGGACGAACCAGGCCCGAGGGGCCTGGCTGGGTGGCGTACGTCTGGGCGTGACCCAGGCGCAGCCCCCGTGCCCAGCCCCCTCGCGCGGCACTCCCGAGGGGAGGCGTTGCGATGAGGCTAGACACTGAGCTCTGGGCTCCCTGAGGTTGATGCGGCCCGGGGCCGCCCCTCAGTTGTTTATCACCAGCGCGGAGCATAGCGCTTCCGTATGTGTATGGGCATAGCCGCTCCTCGGCAGTGTCGTCAGCCAGCACGGAGCATGGTGCTTCCACTGGTACGTGGGAGGGCCCCTCCGGGAGGAGCCCCCGGGGCGTGTACAGCCCCGCCCTGACACGTGGCTGGCACGGTAGGGCCTGGCGAGGTGTATCTGGGCACCCGTGAGCCAGCGCGGGACTCACGGGGCCCTACCTCTAGGCGGGTTGCGCCTGGCACTGGGCCTTATCTTGTGATGTGTCCCTGCAAATTTGGTTAGATGCCGGCACTCTACGTCCTCGGGTCCCGGCCCTCGAGCTGGTCTCAGCCGTCGCTGGTATGCCAGGTCGCGATGCCGTGGACAAGGCCAGAGGGTGAGGGCTGGAGAGCCAGTAAGAGCCCTGAGTCGCGATGCTCAGGTACCCCCCTTAACGTGCAAGTGGTCGGCATGGAGAAGAAGAGGTGCCGTGGACAGGCATCAAATAATCAAGCATGGTGGGTCGAACGCATAGCCGGAAATAAACGCAAAAGGGATACATGCCGCTGGGTCTGGCCCGAGCGACTTGGGGATGATGCAGCCCGAGGGGCGCCCCCAACAAGTAAGCTAACAACATGAAATAAAAGGGATACATGCCGCAGGGACGGACCCACGCGGCCTGGGAATAATGCAGCCCTGGGGGCGCTCCTAGCGAGAAATGAGACTTGAAAGATGTCACCTGATGATGTTGAGGACGAAGGAGTGTTGGTGTAGCAGACTCGGTGGGCTGCGGAAGCCGATCCTCACGAGCCCCCAGGCCCAGGGGCCTCGGGAGGCTCCGAGGCGCTGGTGGCTCCTCGCGGACCATCTCCATCTCCGCCAGGGCTGCGGAACGCCTGGCCTCTTGAGCCTCCATGAAGCCCTCATGAGGCGCTGGTACGTGGCAGCCGCGTTCGCAAGCCGTAAGGCATGCGAACGTAGCTGTGGGGTGGACCTTCGCAGCGCCCCACTCGCGAGGGCCAGAGGCGCTCCAGAGAGGCGACTCGATTGAGCCCTGGTATGTCGATGCAGACGCGCAGCCCACCATCCTCGCCTGGATGGGGAGCCAGCTGGTAGACGGCGGCCGCCTTTCATGACTCTTGACTCCTGTAGCTCCTGAATGGCCTTGCTGACGAACTCCTGAGGGTCTGGCTCTCCTTGCCTTACTCCTTCTTGAGGGAAACGTGCTTCGAAACGCCTCCATGTGGTCCCCAAGCGCCTCCCTCATGACCTTAGCCAGGTCGGTGGCCCTCCAGGGGGAGTCCCCGAGCCCTGCCTGAGGAGGGCGTCGGGCGCGCTTTCCTATGCGATGGAAGGAGGTTCCCCCTGGGCAGGCGCGGGCCCTGAGGGGACTGCCTCCTGAGGGGCCAGGCCGGACGATGTCTTCTTCTTCTTGGGGGGCGGTCTCGGGAAGCCTCCTGCTTCCGTGATCCGGGCCTTCCAGTGATTTGGCCTAAAGGCTCGTTCCAGGGAACACACCTCGTCCTTCTCTTCACAGGGCACCGTGATGACTCCGCCACTTCCTGGCATTTTGAGGATGTTGTAGCCGTGGTGAGTTACGGCCATGAACTTGGCCATCGCTGGGTACCCAAGGATGGCGTTGTACGGCAGGCGAATGTGAGCGACATCGAAGTCGATGAGCTCGGTGCGGTAGTTGTCGCGTGCCCCGAAGGTGACAGGGAGGAGGACCTGCCCAATCGGGACCGTGCAGCCGTCGGTGACTCCAGAGAAAGGCTTGGTTGGCTGAAGCTGGTTGTAGGCCACTTGGAAATTGTTGAATGTTTCCACGGACAGGACGTTGAGCCCTGCCCCGCCATCGATGAGGGTCCTGGTGACCACCACGTTGCTGATGATTGGGGAACAAAGCATCGGGAGGACTCCGGCTGTGGCCGCACACTTGAGCTGATCTGCTGAGCTGAACATGATGGCGCACGCCGACCACCTGAGAGGGCACATGGCTTCGAGCTTGGGGAGGACTGCATTCACTTCGCAGGCGAACTGCTTGAAGATGCGTGAGAGGCTGGGGCTTGAGCCCCACCCAGGATGCAGGCGATCGCGCGCGGCTCCTGGAAGCCCCCAGCCCCCTCGTCCTGATGGCGGTCCTCGTTTCTCCTTGGCTGTGGCGGCAGCGGAGGGAGGCCTGCGTTGCCTTGCGGGCGATCCTCACGAGGCTGGATCCCTCCAGTCTCCCTCACGAGGCGGGTCTTGCCAGCGATCCTCGCGAGGTCGATCGCGCCACCCTTGGCGCGGGCAGCGGTCTTCCCAGCGTCCTGCGTTCCTTCCTCCTCCTCCTCGACCGTAGCCCCGGTCACCGTGGTCGGGGCGACGGCCGATCCTTCCTTCTCGCACGGCTCGGAGCTCTTGACATTCGTTGGGGTTGTGGGTGTGGAGTTCGTGGTACACACAGTACCGACTGCCCTTGGAAGATTCGGGTTGATCTCTTCCCCGCTTGGTGTCTGGTTCTGCCGCGAGCACGGCAGCCCCCTTGCGCTTCACATCCTTGGCCTTGGGCTTCTTCTCTTCTGGGTCTGCGGCAGGCAGCTCGAGGAGGGAGAGACGCCCTTCTTCAGCCCTGGCGCACTTGGTTGCCAAGTTGAACAACTCCAAGGAAGTGCACAGGTCTTCATGCATCGCCAGCTCCTCCTTCATCTTGACATCGCGCACGCTGTCGGAGAAGGCTGAGATGATGGCCTCCTTGGTCACCTTGGGAATCTTGAGGCATGCGTTGTTGAAGCGCTGGATGTACTTCTGCAGGTTCTCTCCGGGTTGTTGCTTGATGCGGCGCATGTCGCTCACGGCGGGTGGCCGGTCGCGAGTACCTTAGAAGTTGGCGATGAAGCGGGTGCGCATCTCGTCCCAGGAGGAGATCGTGCCTGGAGCCAGGTTCAGGAGCCAGGTGCGGGCCCCGTCCTTGAGCGCCATGGGAAACCAGTTTGCCATGACCTTCTCGTCTCCGTTGGCAGCTTCGATGCCTAGCTCATAGAGCTGGAGGAACTCCGCAGGGTCGGCCGTGCCGTCGTAACGAGGAGGCAGGTCTGGCTTGAACTTGCCGGGCCACACGACGCTGCGTAGCTCGGTGGTGAAGGCACGGCAGCCTGCTATGGCCACGGGAGGCCTTGGGTGACGGAGAGCTTGGTCTTGCATCTCCCCATGCGCTGCAGCTGGGAGCAGCGCGGGGTCTTGACATGCGGGAGCAGGAGCATTGTCGCGGCGTGCTGGAGCAGGGAGCGCCCGGGCAGCTTCTTGCGGGCGAGGGACTTCTTGGCAGCTCTGCTCTTGCCGCGCTGGCACCTAACGAAGCGGGTTCCGCCCAGGGGCCACGCGCCTTGGAGCCATGGCGCCTTCTTGAGGAGGAGGCGGCTGGGGCGCCCCCGGAGCTTCGTCACCCGCGCGGGGCGGGGTGCGGTGCAGCGGAACGGACGGCGCAGGAGAGCCCCCTGCGGCGCGGACGAGCTCGGCGACGCGGTCAAGCCATTCTTCGTAGACGTCGTCGACGGGATGGTAGCGCAGGAGATCGTTTGCCGCGATGAGCGCAACTCGAGCCTCCATGGGAGCGCGGAGCGCGCGGGACGACGAACCAGCTGGGGTGAGCGAGGGAGTAGCGGTGCGGCCGTCTTGCCGCACGGACGGATGCTGAGACGACGCTTGCTGCTCGTCCCCCGCCGGGCCGGTGGCGGCGTTGACGGCAGGAGACGGGGAACGGCGAGGACGCCCGCCGACAGGAGCCGTCTGGGCGATGCGGGAGGCGAGAGCGGCCCAGCGCTCGGCGCGGGCCCGACGAGCGTCAGACATGGACGCGATGGTCGGAGGAGAACGGGGTGGTGGAAGACGAATTCCGGCGCACCCCTACCTGGCGCGCCAAATTTCGGATTCCGGCAGACCCTTGAGGTTCGAACACTGGGGTGCATGTGGAGATTTCGCCTTCTACCTACCTGCACCCCTCCGCCTCGCTAAGATCTAAGCTATGGAAAGAACAACACAAGAGACACAGGGTTTATACTGGTTCGGGCCACCGTTGTGGTGTAATACCCTACTCCAGTGTGTGGTGTGGTGGATTGCCTCTTGGGCTGATGATGATGAGCAATACAAGGAAGAACAGCCTCGCGAGGGTCTGTTCTTGGCTGGGGCGACGAGCTGCTAGGAGGAGTTCAGTCACCCTTCTCTCTCTCTCTCTTCTCGATTCTCTTCGATTTCGATCCTAGCTTGTTTCTGGGTTGGCCGATTCTAGATCTCTCTACCCTGGGGGTGGCTAGTCCTATTTATAGGCAAAGGCCCTGGGCCTCTTCCCAAATATTGAGCGGGAAGGGTGCCAACAATTGGCCATTTTAAAGGGGAACATCTGGTACACTTATCCTGACTAAAGTTGGTCCTCGCCTGCCAAAGGCTCTGGTGGTGACGCTGGCTTGGGCTCCACAATGACTTCCTCCCTGCTGTTGGACTGGTCTTGGTCTCGTTGCACCGAAACGGGTGCCTTTGCTTGATGCTCTCGCCTGCGCTTGCTCCCTTTGCACCATAGACGAAAGGAGGACACTGCGCGGCTGGCGCCCGCCTGGCACCCTTGGTCGTCATGGCTTGCGTCGCGGGCACCTCGTGAGGTACCCTGCCTTGATCTCTCTGCCTCCTTGCGAGCCAGCCTGATGAGGCCGTGCCTGAGGAAGCTCCGTGTCATCCGCCCCGCGAGGCTTGGCCCCTCGCGAGGGTCTTGGGTCTGTGTTGATGAAGACGGGCTGTGCAGGCACGCAAGTCTGGGGACCCCCGTTCCCAAAACGCCGACACATGCACTACGGCTGCTAACTCCAAATCATGCGTAGAATAATTCAACTCATGTGGCTTCAGTTGTCTTGAGGCATATGAAACAACTCTCCCTTCCTGCATAAGCACTGCTCCAAGTCCTCGACGTGAAGCGTCACAATACACCTCATAATCTTTGGTCCGGTCTGGCAAAATCAACACTGGTGAGGTAACCAAACGTTTCTTCAATTCCTGGAAACTAGCCTCACATTCCTCTGTCCATATGAACTTGGTATCTTTCTTCAACAACTCAATCATAGGTTTCGCAATCCTTGAGAAATTCTCAATAAATCTCCGGTAGTATCCTGCGAGTCCAAGGAAACTCCGGATCTCTCCAACTGTTGTTGGGGCTTCCCACTTGGTCACGGTTTCAACTTTAGCGGGATCTACTGCTATACCTTCTCCAGATATAACATGTCCGAGGAATCCTACTTCCTTCAACCAAAACTCACATTTGCTGAACTTGGCATATAATTGATGTTCTCTGAGCTTTCCAAGTACCAAACGCAAATGCTCCTTATGTTCCTCTTCGTTCTTCGAATAAACCAGGATATCATCAATGAACACTACGACGAACTTATCCAAAAACTCCATAAACACTTTGTTCATCATGTTCATAAAATAGGCAGGTGCGTTAGTCAGACCAAATGACATAACGGTATACTCGTACAACCCATACCTGTGGTAAAAACTGTCTTCGGAATATCCTGTTCTCGAATCTTCAACTGGTGGTATCCTGATCGCAGATCGATCTTGGAAAATACCTTAGCTCCTTGCAATCGATCAAACAGATCGTTGATCATTGGTAGTGGGTACTTGTTCTTGATCATTACTTCATTCAATCCTCGATAATCAACAACCATCCTTAACGATCCATCCTTCTTCTCCACTAGAAGTACTGGCGATCCCCAAGGCGAAGAACTTGGGCGAATATATCCCTTATCCAGTAACTCTTTAATCTACTTCTTAATTTCCACCAAATCCTTTGCTGGCATCCTATATGGTCTCTTTGATATTGGATCCGGGTATTCTATCGTAGACAAACAAACAAGCTTACAATAAGTACTCATCTAATGCACAGGTAAAACTCAAAAAAGAGATCTAACCAGAAGGTTCAACTTAAGAACTCCGGTTGGCAAAAAGAATCAAAAGTCGAACGAAGCAACGAAAGTCAAACGGCGAAAGAAGACAACTTCGTTCTACTAATCTGGATCTAGGGCAAATTTTATAGTAGCAAAAACTTGTTTAAGTTGGTTAAACGGATAGAGGGTTTCGAGACGAATCCCTAGGCGCTTGAATCACCTGATTCCGATAAACAAGCGAAAAGTTAAACTAAAACGAAAATCGGATCAGGAATCGCGATCAGAAAAATCGTGGATTTAATCCGAGAAAAAGAAAAACGACGAACGCCGAAATTTTTTTCGGCATGGAATATCCTGTTGGTAAAAACTGTCTTCGGAATATCCTGTTCTCGAATCTTCAACTGGTGGTATCCTGATCGCAGATCGATCTTGGAAAATACCTTAGCTCCTTGCAATCGATCAAACAGATCGTTGATCATTGGTAGCGGGTACTTGTTCTTGATCATTACTTCATTCAATCCTCGATAATCAACAACCATCCTTAACGATCCATCCTTCTTCTCCACTAGAAGTACTGGCGATCCCCAAGGCGAAGAACTTGGGCGAATATATCCCTTATCCAGTAACTCTTTAATCTACTTCTTAATTTCCACCAAATCCTTTGCTGGCATCCTATATGGTCTCTTTGATATTGGACCTATGCCTGGCAATAGCTCAATCAAAAACTCAATATCTCTATCCGGTGGCATGCCTGGCAACTCCTCTGGAAATACATCAGGGAAATCCCTTACCACTGGTACTTCCTCCTGCACAACTCCTGTTAGGCAATTTACTTGAGTCCTCTTTGGCACATGCCGGGATACATACTTGATCCTTCTCCCTTCTGGGGTGGTAAGCAAAATTGACTTACTAGCACACTCAATATTCCCTTCATACTTTGATAACCAATCGATGCCTAATATCACATCCAATCCTTGAGATTCCAATACTATTAGGTCTGAGGGAAAAACATAGTTACCAATCCTTAATGGTAAGCGATCACACCATATACTAGCCACATACTCTGCTCCGGGCGAGGTTACTAACATGGGTGACCTAAAGGCTTGGGTTGGTAGGTTATACTTATCCACAAATCCCCTTGAGATGTATGAATGTGATGCGCCAGTATCAAAAAGAACGAGTGCAGTAAATGAATTAACCAAAAACTTACCTATTACTGCATCGGGCTGAGCTTCAACCTCCTCCACGCTAACGTGGTTCACCTGTCCCCTGTTGAAAGGATTCGGCTTCTTCCCAGAACTTCCATTGCTATTTCCATTTTGTAATTCAGGAAATTCATTGGCATAATGTCCTGTCTTCGGACACTTAAAGCAAGTGACTTGGCTTAGGTCCTTCTTGGCTGGGGTTGAGGGGTTGGTGCGGTTCTGGCCGTTGCTTCCTCCGTTGCCATTACCATTCTTGGTGCCATTGTGATTGTGCGAGCTACCTCCTCCATGAGTATGCTGAAAATGTCCTCTCGGTCTAGGGGTAAAACGTGGCTTCTGCTGAGCTCCTGTATTGTACTTTCCTTGTCCATACTTCCTCTTGCGATTCTCAATCTGCTGCTGCTTCCCTTCAATCATAAGAGCGCGATCTACCAACTCCTAGTAGTTGTTGAAGGTTGCTACCATCAACTGCATGCTCGACTCATCATTCAGTCCTTCTAGAAACTTCTCCTGCTTAGCTGCATCCGTAGAGACATCATCTGGGGCATAACGTGCTAGCTTACTAAATTCCTCCACATACTGGCCAACTGTCCTTCCTCCTTGGCGCAAGTTGCGAAACTCACGCTTCTTCATGGCCATAGCTCCTGCTGAAACGTGTGCAGTACGAAAAGCCTGCTGAAACTGGTCCCATGTGATAGTGTCGACTGGAAAAGTGGCTGTGAAATTTTCCCACCATGATGCTGCGGGTCCTTCTAACTGATGCGCGGCAAACTTCACCTTCTCCGCATTTGTGCATCCTGCTGTGGTCAACTCCCTAGCTGTCTTGCGGAGCCAATCATCTGCTACTATCGGCTCAGTGCTACTGGAAAACACCGGCAGATTCAGCCTAAGAAATCGGGCTAAGTGGTCAACAGGTGGTGGTGGTGGTGGGTTGTTGTTGTTGTTCCCCTGGTTCTGATTTTGGACTAGCAACTGCATCAGTGTGTTCTGCTGCTGGATCAACTGGGTGAGCTCTGGTGGAAAGGTAAATCCGGGGTCATGTCTCGGAGGCATCTGAGGGTTTAGAAAAGATGAGATATAAGAATAGAGGGGGTCTAAAGAGAAAACACTACCCATATGCACATGAGGCAAAACAAACAATTCACTTCAATCAATCAAACAAGGGCATACAATCGATCTAACTACCGCAAAAGTGCTCGGACTACTATATTTACATGGTGGACTACTACTACTAATGGGGTGGTCTACTAGAAATATTCTTCGGTTGCAGACTCCATGATATCTGCTCCAGCTTCATCAACATGATCATCATCGCTACTATCTGCTTCCGAGTCGGTGCCGTCGATGATGATGTATTCTTCCGGGCTAATTTCCTTGGGTTCTTCGTCTTCCTCTACTGGCGTAGGGTCTCCTATAAATATTCCAATCTTCTTGATCAGGTCGTCATTCTTCTCCACCAATACTTCAATTTCTTCTTCATAATCTTCACGTGTAGCGTTGAGTTCTTCCTCCAGTTCCTTGATTCTTGTCCTTGCCTTCTTCAGGTCTATCATGTCGGTGCACATCTGGTTCTCTTGTTGTCGAATGTGCTGGTTTAACTCCTGGATAAAAGCTGCGATTGATCTATCCTTCCTGGTTCTCATCTCCCAGTGCTCATCTCGACGCCCACAAATCTAGTAGATAGTATCCTTGAGATCCTGGCGGTAGACTTCTCCAATGCATCCCATGGCGATGTGAGCTGCCATGCTCTTTCCTAGACTCCAAGTTGGTGCATCAAAAGGAAACTCTATGGGCTCAATGACTGGCATGAACGTCCTTCCTGGAACTTGAACTTGAATCATCCAGTGCTCTTCTTCAGGTAAAGTGGCGTTGTAGGTTCCCGTGAAGCTTGGTACTCCTATATTCAGGTATCTAGTGACTTCCTTCAAGTGGCGGCCAAAGGGTGTATCTTCATCCGGTTGTGTGAACTTGTTCCTTGCATCCGCCATCCTAAAGAGTAGAAAAGATGAGAGGTCAGAAGAGAAGAGAGTGAATAGTGTTCTAGGTCTCTAACTTAGTGGTCGTGTCCTACAGTCAGCGTGTGCTCTGACACCATCTCTGTAGCGACCAATCCTCAAACAGTCTGATCTCTGTGCTCCGGTGTCATCCCTGGATCAGTAATGCTGACACCACACAGTACTCGGAGGATCTATAACAGAGTAGAAATCACACACTTATTACATCGAGTGTCTCAAAAGAGAGCTTATTACAATAAGTATGGCTTAAGGCCATCTAATAACGATAACAGCGGAAGGCTTGGAAGATAAGTGAGTCCATCAACTCCAACGGCATCACTGAGTATAGGACCACGACCTAAAAACTCCTTAATCATCGTCTGAAAAGTCTGCAACATTAACGTTGCAGCCCGAAACGGGTCAGCACATGGAATATGCTGGCAAGGTAACACATAGAGAGTAATGGAATGAAACAGCTATACTATATGCATATTTGGCTGGTGGAAGCTCTAGGGTTACAGTTTTGCGTAAAGCCAATTTTTCCCTACTTCAAAGGAATAAATTTAATTACTATCATGGTGGTTGTTAAACATTGAGAATGGTTGACAGCATTCTCAATCCCAATTAAGCATCATCATTAAACATAACCCAACAAAATTAATTTAGAGTAACATGTTGAGATTCACATGATAATCCAAGTACTAGATACTCAAGATGTCCATAACCGGGGACACGGCTAACCATGATTAGTTTATTACACTCTGAAGAGGTTTGCGCAGTTTTCCCCACAAGACTCGATCGCCTCCGTTTGGTTTCTCGCAGTCTTTCAGAAGCGCTAGCACCTTATGATGGGTAGGCCGTACAACCTACATCCCCTACATCTGCTAGTCTACCACTGTAAGAGTTCACACGACTTAGTCAACTATGCTAGAGCCCATAATAGCTTGTGGCTGCACACAGAAGTTTCTAGTATGAATAGTCTCATGATCCCTTTGAGCCTGGGTGGCGGTCCAAAAGAAAACAGGCAAGTCCTGGAATACCCAGGTGCCTCAATCCACCCAGATGTGTGTTTAAGTTGCCACCTTAGATAACCATTAATTAACAATCTCACATCTGTCATGGATATCACTCACCCAATCCACGTCTACTAACATAGCATCGCATAATAAGCAAACGTAGAAGTAACTCCCAAAGGTTTGATAATAAACAGGTAATAGGTACTACCTCATCTACTTCCCATCCCACAATTTAATTAGATCCTAATCATGCAATGTGTGAGGATTGATCTAATGCAATAAAACTGGGTAGTAGAAAAGGTATGATCAAAGTGTTACTTGCCTTGCTGATGATCCGTGAAATCTAACGATTCGAAGTAACAGGCGATGCACTCCGGGTATTCTATCGTAGACAAACAAACAAGCTTACAATAAGTACTCATCTAATGCACAGGTAAAACTCAAAAAAGAGATCTAACCAGAAGGTTCAACTTAAGAACTCCGGTTGGCAAAAAGAATCAAAAGTCGAACGAAGCAACGAAAGTCAAACGGCGAAAGAAGACAACTTCGTTCTACTAATCTGGATCTAGGGCAAATTTTATAGTAGCAAAAACTTGTTTAAGTTGGTTAAACGGATAGAGGGTTTCGAGACGAATCCCTAGGCGCTTGAATCACCTGATTCCGATAAACAAGCGAAAAGTTAAACTAAAACGAAAATCGGATCAGGAATCGCGATCAGAAAAATCATGGATTTAATCCGAGAAAAAGAAAAACGACGAACGCCGAAAATTTTTTCTCTTTTTTTTCGGCACGGAAAACGAAGCGCGACGAACCTCGGGCAGCGGGATCGTTGGCGGCGGCGGCTCCGGTGGCGCGCGCGGATCGAGGCGGGGCTGATGGGCTGGGGCAGCTCGGGGCGGCGCTATTTAAAGGCTGCCCCCGGGCGGTGTCCCGCTCGGGTACGGCCCGAAGTCGGTTCGTTTTTTTTAATTATTCCGCTCGGAAGAAAAAAATAAAAATAAATACTAAATGGACTCCAAAAATTCCGAAATAAATTTTCACGGGCTTCTAAAATCAAGCCGCACACGGTGAACATTTATTTGGGCCCTAAATGCAATTTTGAAAAACGCTCATTTTTCCTAAATTCATATAAACACAGAAAAACTCCGAAATAAAATCTTATTTGATTTTTTTATTAAATCCTCAATATTTCTTTATTTTGGGAAAGTCATTTTATTCCCTCTCTCATATTTTTGTAATAGAAATAATTGATGATAAAATAAATAAAATCAAATGATCCTATTCTCAAAATTTGAGAGAACTCAAATATGAAAATAACGAAATCCCCAACTCTCTCCGTGGGTCATTGAGTTGCGTAGAATTTCTAGGATCAACCAAAATGCAAAATAAAAATATGATATGCATGATGATCTAATGTATAACATTCCAAAATGAAAATTTGGGATGTTGCAGCTTTGGGTTGAGGTCTTGAGGAGCAGTGCTAGCATGACACGAAGCACCTACAATGATGGTAGTGAATATAAAGGGGGAAAACCATAAGCTTTACGAGTATAGTGCCTGTGCCATGGCGGATCTGAAGGTGCAAACCGGACAAAGCTACTTCGCAACCAATGTTTGCTTTCAACTAGCCACTACGATTTGGTACAGACAAGAAAAGTACAGTAAACAAATTACGATCTATTTTCCACGTGAGATCAATAACTTAAGCACATATGGAGTACCACCTCTCTTGTGACGCCGAGTATGCCTATGCTGATACGTTGAGGGTGCTGTGGGTGCGATGGCTGTCGGCGGCGGGGAAGAAGACTTTAGACGGCAGACGGCCGGGTCGGGGGATATATCCTGTTGCCGTGGACGAGGCAGTCGTAGGAGCACCAACAGCAAGGTGGACGACGGCGCCAATGAAGGGAGAGGAGGCGATGAAAGGATGTTGGTCCAGTGCCATGGATGAGAGACGTCCATCTCTTGCAGTGGACGATGGGGTAGGGGTAGCGGCTCTGGCAAGGTGGAGGATGGGGTGGCGGACGGAGGAGGCTGGCCGCAGTGCGGAGGTTGTCGTTCCGCCGACGGTGTATGAATGGGGAAATGGAGGGGAGGGGGGATCTCAAACTTTGGGACGCGCTTCTCTGAAATGGGGGAAAGTTACGAATTTATCCCCCGTTTAAAATTTCGGACATCGCATCGGTTGGGGATAGGACGGTAATCTCGCATCTCCCAAATATTTGTCGGTAACTATTTCGGGCAAGGAGAGGGTGTTTTGCCGCCCACGGTTGGCGCCCATGGTGTATGAACGGGGCTGACAGGTAGGGCGGTTGTGTCACGTCTGATGGAAGTTACACATCTGCCCCTATTTAAAATATAAGCCTGCATCGATTTCGGACGAGCAGAGTTTGTTTTGCCGCCCACCGTGTATGAATGGGGAAATGGAGGAAGAGACGCATGTCTTTCGGACGAGCTTGAATCAAATGTGTTTTTCCGCCCAAGTTTGGCACCCACCGTGTCTGAATGGGCTCAGAGGCCGCCGTGTCACGTCTGATTGAAGTTACTAGTCTACCCCTATCGACAGCAGTGTAAATCCTGTCGATAAGGATGTCAAGTGTCGGGGGTAGACAGTAATTTCCATCTCGTAAACACTTGCTTCGAGCAGCCCACAAATTATAGTGGGTGTTTAGCCGCTTCATTCAAAACTTGGGAGAATTAGCATTCATGTTTGCCCTGGGACCTGGCAAACTAAATTCAAATCCAATTTGTATTTGATTACGAATATCCACAGATAATTATATGTTTTGTTATTTATTTCTTCAAAACCACAACAAAGATTTATTCCACCTTTATATATGATTATGATTTAGAAATGTCGTGATCTTCGAATTCAGTAGGTTGGATACACTCTGAGTCAAACAGTTATGTCATCCAATACAATATGCTCACACGACAAACAGTTCACCTTATGTCAATCATACAAGTTCTGAGGATTACCTCGCCTAAAAAATTCGGATCATTACAACACATGGAAAACATAGGGGGTCTTGCAACATAATCCATTCAGAGACATGACACAACATGCAAGTACAATAATCTAATGAAGATTTGAACTGGTATCTAAAGAAGAACCGGGATTATCTTGGGCTTCAGATAGCAGAAATAGCAGGACCTCCTCCATCTTCAAATGCAACATTCTTATTTCCTCCAATTCTTGGGTTGCTTGCATAATGCGTGCCGCTAATGCCGTAATTTCCAACCTCAAGATAAATATTACATCATTCAAGGCAGCCACACCATCTCTTTCTGCCTCTAGTAGAGCCTCAAGCACTATAATATCTGTGCTCAGACTGCTCTCCGGCGGTGTTGCCTCTGAACTGCTACCATCTGGTAACGTGGATGGCGCACTGCCTCCACAAGTAGATTCTGGGGTTGTACATTGTGTCCTAGTGTGAACGGCATCCTGAAAGGTTTCCGCTGGACATCAGTAAGAGATAGTTATCGTATGATCCAGGCAATAAGCTTACATGGTAAATGACGGACGAATTATTGGCGAGCATGGTAAACTATATTTAAATGGTTCGAAGCAGCATCAGCCGAAAAGAAATTAAAATGGTAAGATGAAACTAGGGATGTAAGTGGCAAATAAACGAAATCCGCCAGTCCCATCTAGTTAGTTTTTGCTACCTCCCTAGTTCATTTTCCTCAAAAAAAACAAAAACTCTTTTGAACTATCATACCACTAGTGGACTTTAATGAGGATTAAACCGGACCCAGTTGACATCCCTAGTTGAAAGGGAGTGTACAACCGCTATATTTAAGTTGCCAAGGCATCTAAGCAGTTAAAATAATCTGAGAAAGCACTTAACAGTGTGGCCTCATATAAACTACGAAGACAGTCTAGTGATGAAGTTGAGAGGAAAAGTTAAGGACTCAAATGAAATAGGCATGCATTTATTTACGATAGTACAGTAGGCACTGCTGACATATTGGCCAACTCAGGTATAGCGTAACAACAAATAAGCATTCGAATCAAGCAATACAACAAAGAAGACAACTGAACTATTTGTAACTCGGTAGGATTACACGTTGAGGGCACAAGCCAAGAAAGCAGCCCACTCACATTACATTTCACATGTACTAAAACACACTGGCTTACCATATGTTGCTGTGAAGCCTAGCTGCTGTTGCAATGTTCTTTGAAGATATCGTCAGCATCCCGTGGTTGCAAATCTAGTTGTTGTAGTTTATTCTGCACCATCTATTTAGGTAAAATTAATTTTAATCGCATGCACTGGTCCGTGATCATCAATGGTTCATCTAAACTAATGAAATAAGGGTGTGTGCATACACGACAATACTCCCTCAGATTCTTTTTACTTTGCGTATAACTTTTTCTCACTTTTCTCATATTAGTCTGCGTGTTGCCGATTCCTAGCGCTGGTTACCTTTTGTGCCCCGCCCCATCCACCTCTCCCTAATTAATTGGAAAATTAGTCTAGAAAAATTAAACCAGTGCCCTCCTTGGTATGCGGGTCAAGAGTTATGGGCAGAGTAAATAGAATCGGAGGGAGTATATCTGCTTCCCTCTATTTTTATGCTTGTTCGAGGTGCCAGCCCCAAAACAAAAAATATTTTGCTTGATGGGGTTGGCAGCTCCATAATTAATAGAAGCATCAAATTAGTCATGCAACTTGGGAAGATCAAGAACACACAAACAAGTAATGAACAGAGGCTCGGAGTAGTGATGTAATAGCTAGCATCAGAAAATGTAGGGTAAAACAAACAAAAAGTAGCGGAACCACATGCTAGTTTGTTGATGTGTAATTAAGCATAGAGAACATTAAGCAGTATGATGGAACCAACAGGTGGCATCAGAACAAAATGAAAGCATATTAACTATATGTGCACTGGTATGTAATTTAGCACATGTAACATGTTCACTGCCAGATGTATGGCCCTACAGGTGCAAGCAGAATAACACGTCTCATGAAAAACTGAATGATGCCCTGAAGAAATTCAAAGGTGCGGTGCTTATGCTAGGAAAGTGAATGTAGTTGTCGGCCATTGGATAATAGTACCTGATTCTCGGCGGCGTATGGGTATCGTTGTCATACTTGATAGCTAAGGATCGTCGATGGTGCTCGTGTTGCGGTTGAGTTTGGGCCGGCTGTCGCCATCGCTGAAGCGGCTCCGGTGCTACGGTTGCGGCGCGTGTCGACATACAAGAAAGCTCACCTGTGGTAAGTGAACAGTTGCATGATAAAGAGAAAAACCAAAGGAGTACAAATCGAAATAACCTGATGAGGCTACGGCGTCGGTAAAGCAGGGCCAGTGGAGTTGAATATGGCGTCCGTGGAGTGGGTCCGGTGTAGTGGACGAAGGCTTCGGCGGGCGCGTTGTACAGTGCTTTCGGTGAGGCGGATCTGTTGCGGCGGACAAGGGCTTATATGAAGGGCCAACGAAGGGGCGGGCGAGGGAGTCAGTGAAGGGCCTACGCTGTGGTGGACGAGGGCACTGGTTAAGCAGATCCGGTGCGGTGGACCATGATGGCGGTCAAGGAGATCTGGAGCGGTGGACAAGCCAGTCGCTGAAGCGGCTCTGGTGAAGTGGTGAGTTGGCAGTTGGGGGTTCCAAGGTGCGGAAGGTAGATCCGGTGGGGTGTGGGGTCCACCGCTGCGGCGGAGGACTAGATTCGGCGGCTTGACGTGGTTCGGGGGGGTCGGGGAGGGGAAGGGGAGGGGCTCTGGGGAAGAATGTTGGGGGCAAAGAGGGGAAAACAATGGAGTTACCAAAGCAGCCCTTTTCCGTTCATGTGGCAGGGGTAAAACAGGAATATCGCAGGGCTAAACTTTCGGGCGCGTGATATTTCGATGTGAGCGGGAAGTTTGAAAGCTTTTGGCGCCTAAAATTATAAGTATTCTGCTCTCGTACGGCCGACTATGATATCATGGCCGACAATTTGTTTGTTTTGCACGCAAAAAAAATGTGCAAGTTTTGAAAATCAATGTCTCCAACTCGAAACTTAGATTGTCCATTCAATTCAAATATGGATCATTGAGCTACTACAAGCAAATACCATCATACGGTCCAATTCAAATGAAATTACAAATGTGTTTATCCTAAATATGATGACAAAAGCAAAAATGTGTATGTGTATGAATAAAGTGGACGATTATAAGGTTTGAACATGCCCGTATGTGTATATCTCTAGGTTTGATATATGAATTTGAAATCACAAAATACCGGCTTAAAAAATGTACCTCCATTTAAATGAATTACAAAAGCTAATGATGGAGTCGAATTCCAAAATTCCAATCTTAGGTTTGTAATTCTGGTACATCAAGGTATATCACGCATGTTCAAAAGTATCGTTATCTCATAGTACAAACTGTGAAACAAATTGATCAACCATGAGTGCACAATATCTCAATTACGCTAAAGTCCCTCAAATATAGACACCTCACTCTTATCTGAAGTCAACACCCCCCCACCACATACACACACAGAGAGAGAGAGAGAAGTCGTTCTCTCCCCCAAACACCAACACACGAGCACATTAACACCCCTCTCTCTCTTGTAAAGTCCGGACCGTCTCTATCACTTTGTCTCTCGGGCATGCACACATCTCTTCCCTCACTCTCTAGGTCTCCCGCTATCTCTCTTACCCAAGCACACGCACTATGTAGAGTGTATATTTCCCATACACACAAAACGTCGCCCCCAAACGTCTATCTCCCTAGTTATGTGGTTCTCGCGCACTCACCTCACACACCACCCCCACTACAAACAAGCACACTTTGTCTCCTTGTGCACCACTCTCCTCTTTCTATCTCTCCCACATGCGGACCCGCCCCAGCTCCTTCCCTGTATACATATATGTCGTGACTCTTTGCATAGCTCCCTAATGTATAATCGTTCTCGATTTTGCACATTGTTCTCTACACCATCTATTCTAGCTCTCTCATGAAGTCCATATCACACACACGATGACTCGCTTCCCTTGCGTCTCCGTTCATAGGCCAATTTCGGACAACATCAACATTGTCTCCCTATCTATACGCCATTTATGGACACAAACGACCCCTCTCGCCCCCTCTCTTCCTCTCCCTCTAGCGCTAGCTCTCTCTTTCTCTTGCTCTCACACCCCTCTCCCCACACACACTTGATGTTTCTTCCAAATAGTATGCTCCCCCGCCCGCACCCGTGCTATCTCGCTACTACACATGTCACACCATTCCCCCTTCCCTTATACTAGGTTTACATTATCAGTGGTCTCTCTACTCCACATACACTCTCTCCCTCTCACACACAAACGCGTGCACAAACACACACAGACACGCACAAACACCCATTTACTTGGATCCTCATCTCTCCTCATGTCTGCATGTGTATCTCACACACTCACTCTCTAATTATGTATATGTGTCTCCACGTTACATAACACAAAGCCCCATGTACATGTCTCTCTCTATCCTCCACACACATAGACACAAAGAATCTGTTATCATTGCCTCAATCTCTAACATATCACACACGCACTCTCTCTCTCTCTCGCAAACACACTCAACAAGGGTTTCCCCGTGAATAACTTACCGTCTATTCATGAACAGTCGTGGCAGTACGGAGAACATGAGACGTGAAAAAGAATAAATCTAGACGTGCTTAGACCACCTAGTATGACTACTAGGACTAGAGCAAGCCAAAAAGCACGCCGCCGTCACCCCTCCTTGTCGGCGATGGGAAAATCTTCGTTTTACACAGTCGAGAAGTCATTGTGCTAAGGGCCCACATGCCGAGGCGTTGAATAGAATGTAGATGCTAGTTTACGGAAGCAAGTATCGATAATACGTTTGTATCTCCATACTTATATTTCTTCTCTTATAAAAAAACCGAGTTGGTGATGATGGTACGTGTGCCATCTTGCAATATAGACCGTCTGATCTATATCTGACGGATGGAAATTAAACTAAAAGATACCCGCACCCCTCTCCACATTTGCAGACAAGGCCTTCCCTCGTTCATCCTTATCTCCAACAAACCTCATTGTTGAGCAATTAAGAAAGGAAGCCACTCGAACAAACTGGCTTGGTGGCCGCTGCCGGCGTCGTCAATCCCCATGCCTTCGCTCAGTTCGACCACCAACCACCACCACACCCCACTCCTCTTCACCTTATCTCATATTTCTCGAGATATCATTAGTTTTTACACATGGGATTACTACCACAAGGGTCAATCACCACAAGTGTTTTATAAAAAATGCATCTTGATGTTCCATGCAATGCACGGATCTTGCTAGTACTCCTACACAAGACTAAGTTGGTGATGCTGGTGTGTCTGCCATCCGTCGTCGCTGACCATTAGATCTACATCTAACGATTGTGAGGTAAGTTGTTGCCTTTTCTCACCAACATCCCACTTGTCTACCAATTTGCAGAAAAACCCATAATTAGTATCTTAAAACCAACCACATCCCTCCCTAACCTCACCAAAACAGCCCAAGGAATATATTCTAATTGAAACATAATATATCTCTAGTGACATATGTATATCAAAATTAGAGTGTTTTGTACCAAGTTTGTGAATAAGTATTATTCTAATTATGATTCGTTGCAACGGACATGAACATTGCTAGTATTTCCAACCATGCATTTCTTTTCCTAGTATTCCATAGTTTCGAGTTTTCCATCAAGATATTAGTCACTCATGGTTGATATTTACTTTCAATCATGTACACATATGCACTATGTAACTAGCCTTGCCTATTGCCTTCCAAAGCTTAACTTTCACTCCTACTTACAATATGTAGAGTATTTAACAAAAACTACCACTTTCAACCAGCCCTAGGAGGAATCTATTGTACAAAAAATAGCAAAAACATACCCAAAATTTCTTAATCCACGCCAAAAACTACCTAGTACTCCTACCGATTAGGTTCGTTTAAACCCATTTATGATAGGGTTGGCCCACATGTTCGTGCTGACGAGGCAGCTTAAACCAACACATTTTGTTTGACCATTGACACGAGGGACCCACATCTGACCTTCTATCCTGTTATTCCCCCTCAAATCATTATTTTTCCTGAACATTACTTCAAACAGTACTGATGCGTGTTCGTCGGTGGTGCCGGTGATGAGCGAGTTGACCGCCGCTCCGCCGGACGGGCCGGACGCCGCACTGGCCTCCGCATGGGTTGGCAGGCTGGCCCGAGCGTGACTCATGAGCGAGCAAGCTGCCGCGCTAGCCTTCGCTCGAGCCAGATGCCTGGCCTTAGTGCGGCACGCGCGAGCAAGCCGCCGCGCTGCCTTGCCAATCTAGCTAGCAAACCTTGTAGATAAGCAGCTAGACGGAGCTATCTTGGCTAGCTAGCGGCCGCGAGCGCCGGACGAAGCTGGCATCCGGGCTGCCGCAACATGGGCTCCGCACCGCCAGCGGTTTTGGCCTCGCCTTCTGCCGGCGGCGGTAGCTGCGTCCCATGGCCGAGGATGACTAGGTGGACGGGCCGGAGGTAGGAGGTCACTCGAGGATTTTTGTTGGTAAGAGCATGTACAATGGTTGATAAGGTAGTCTTATCTTAAGTCTGCCACGTATGCAAGTGGTAGTAGTTTCTTGGCATTTTAGTGGTTTCTTGCATTATTAGAGCAAGTACAATAGAGTTGAGTCAGCGGGCTATAAGAAATAAACTACTACTACATGTTGGCTATAAGATGGGCTGTAGATGACATGGCACTGGCTTATAGCCAGCAGCTGGCTATACTATTAACCATGCTCTTAGGGGTTTCTTGTAAGGAACAATGTACGTACTACTAGCGACAAAAGGCGATTCTAGGTTGCATTGTACTCCAACGAGTACTCTAGTGGTCGCGGGAGTGTATACCTCGTTTTGTGGGTTTGATCCCGGTCGAACGCACGGCGGCCTTTTTTTAAAATAGTACTACTACACTTCGCTGCGAGCCAATATTTTACACGGGTAGTTTGAGTTTTGAAGTCAAACGGACGTGCGGCCCCACAATCTGGGTGCACTTGACAGCCTAGCCACGTGAACGGGTTTTCCTTCCCGGCATCCCGTGGCTCGCGTGCTCGCCCTAGCCGCACCTCGCTTGCAGCTTCCAGCTAGTAGCATATTTAAACTAGCGCCTCCCAATTAAGCCCGAGGAGCCGGAAAAGCCTGGCGGGGCATTGGGAACTGTGCAATATGGCTCTGTACGTAAAGTGCTCTACTACTACTCTGTATCTTGTGGCGTTGCATGCATGGACTTCACTCCATTATCGGCTCTACTATAAAAGAAATTCCTCTTGCCGTGTTTTTTTGAAACGGAGGCAAAAGCTTTGCTTCATCTCATTCATAAAGAAGGAACTACTGACAAAGTTCAACGAGATCCATTACACCTCCACAAATGGAAGCGAAAAGTCTAGTCTCGCTGTATCAAATAACTCAAATGTTCTGCCCCCGTAGTAACCGTCGCTGATAAACATACTGCTAGTGTGTGCGTGAGAGGAGCGGCTGAGTAGGCCAGCTACATGAGAGGAGCGGCTGAATAGAGCACCGAGAGTACCCACTAGGCCACTACGCAGGTGTACTTCCCCTGCATTGATAGTACAGCAATGGTTCCAGAGAACAGTAGTACCCTCGACTTCCAACTGTAGCTCCTTGGCCCTGAGATTCAAGAGTTCAAAACTGATGCACTATACTAGACTAGACTAGAAGTATAGTACATCGCACTACTAGTTGAGAAAAGTAGTACTAGTGCTGCTACAGTACGAGTACGTACTCTTCCGTCACATAATGTAAGACGTTTTTTGACACTAGTTGGTGTGTACAAAATGGAAAAAACATACCCAAAATTTCTTAATCCACGCCAAAAACTACTACCTAGTGCCAAAAATTTCTTACTAGTCCTATTATTTACAGTATAATGCAATCCCATAATGTTCCATAATCCCTTTCTTTCAAAAAAATCACTTCTGGAGAGAAGCTTGCTATCTCCACACGAGCTTCTCATAGGCCAGCGCCACCGCATGCAGTCATGTGAGAGAGAGGGAGACATCCATGCAGCATGCAGAGAGAGGAGAACGCGGGCGGACAGCCATTGGGCTGCATGGGGCATTTATAGCTGCTAACTCCTCACATCCATGCGCCAGGGGTATTTCCATCCAGAAAGCATGCAGCGAGCCCCTGCCTTGGTATCCGGGTCTGCTCTTATGCGCAGAGTAAAAAGAATCGGAGGGAGTACTATTAGTAAATAATAGCCTCACCCCTTCGCTGAGGAACGATCTATAGTTGGAAGGGACGAGGCCCTGTGGTTACTACGCTCTTATCTCCTCCTCGCCAGTTCCCCTCCCCCCGAAGAGAAGCCAGTTCGTGGCTGCTCCCATGGAATCGCCAGGCGGTTCTCCTCCTCGTCGGGGCTGGGAGACCTTGGACGATGATCCTGTGGGAGAAATCGCACGCCGCTCCGACGTCCTCACCACCGCAAGACTCGGTGCTTCCTGCACCAACTTTTTCAAGATGCTGCTTAAACAGGGCATGCTTGTTGCTCTTCCATGCATCATCGAGGAGAAGGTTCTTCTATGGGACAATCCTTCGAACAGTCCACCGCTCCCTGGCCATGGTTGCACGTTGACTCCACTAGAGTTGCCGACGTTGAGAGGTAGTTGGATTTTGTCCGATGAGCAGGTCAGTAATGGAGTTTGATCATGTAGTACATAGTTATTCCATTTCCATCCCGTAATTTCTCCGCTGCCCACCGTCTTATATATAGTTCTGGGTCGGTGCCAACGAAGATTGGCTTGCATACCTCTGGCCGGATACCACCATCATTTTGCACAACATCCACAGCAGTGCGGCCGTTCCGGTAGACCCCTTCTCCACCATTGGGATCGGCCTTCCGGACTGGCTGGGCAAGAATACGTACGATGATGCCTACATGAGATTGAAGAAGATAGCAATTGTGGACCCGCCGACAAAGCGAAGCCGCTACGACGATTACTATCTCATCACGGTGTTTGACATAAGGATTTCCATCAATGCAGGAGGCAGTAACGGCAGAGGCTGGCGCATGTTGGCGGCGGCAGATTTGTACCCCTACACATTCGAAGATGTTGTGCGCCATCTAGGCCGCATCTTCGCGGTGACAAGCCAGGGGACTTGTTTCATCTGGTTGACATCCTACGGTACAGGAGATTACAAACAGAATGCACAAACCATCATTTGCATCCCTAACGGTACTCCATTATTTTGCAGGGACCAGTCATCCCCCGATCAAAATAAGATCGCCGATCTTGGATGTGCATTTGCATCCACGATTCGGTCTAACCTGGAACATTGTAGCTAACTTTGGCATATTGGGATCAACTATCTTAGCAGTCGTTACCCATGGTACCACTGATGTGCAACATGGTCACATAATCTACCACGATCGGACCATCAGCATCTACCCAGGTATTCCATTTTTTAACCCTCTCGCCTTCTCTTTCATTGTTGTACTAGTAGTATACTTTGTAGTACTACTAGTAGGAGTACTTTTTACCTTGGAGGACGCGTATAGCTAGCTAGGCCCTTGAAGACTTGAACCCACTAGCTGCCACCATTTTTGTTTTTCCATGTCTTACTATCTCATCCATGTAGCCAAGAGTGGCTATATAATAAGCCGGTTATTTTACTTCCTCTATACCGGAGTAATACTATTTGCTGCACAGTATTACTGACCGCCACATTTGAGCACAACATTATTATGCATGGACCTTGACTATGTACGTCACCGTGTGTCCAGATTTGGGATTCTGCGTGTACCAGATGAACGGCGCCGAGTTCGACCTCCGTGATGCTACGTGGGTGCCGAGGAACACTCTTGGAGAGTACTCGCTTTTCATCAGGGACAGCTACCCCATTGTGAAGTGGATGCCACCTTCCGTGCACGACACGAAAGGCCTGTCGTTCATGAAGCATGGTTGTGTCTTCGGTGCGCACCGCCGGATGAACGACATGCTGGGACACGCTATCCCTGATTTATGCCGCTTCAGCTTGAATGAGTCTCCATAGTGTGGAACTGGACTAGAAAGCCGCGACAATGATTCCCGTTGCCCACCGCTATGGATCGTGCCATCCATGAAGAACACCTGGGACTGGAACCTGGAGGAGGACATGTAGCCCATCTATAACGTGTAAGTGCAGTACGGTAATTGTGAACGGTAGCGCTGTTAATATATGTAGACTAGTCATGCACAAATTTATCACATGAGTTGGAGATGAACTTGTGTGGCATACTGGCATTTTTCCTTTAGAATTTATTACTAGTAAATGTGTTATGTGTAAGTGCAACTTGTGTGGTTGTTGCACGGGCTCCAACACGCTCTTTGAGAAAAAAGGTGGCACAGCTTTGGATATACGTGATGTGGCGGCATCATACAGTAGCATCGTTCGCTATAGTTGTACTAGTACACTCCTACTAGGATGACAACTCTTATAAAACCTTGTGCTTGGCTCTTTGCCTCTTCGGGAGGTTCAACAGCCCGTACTCGTGTGAACCTTGCACTTGGCTCTTCGCCTCTTCAGAAGGTCCAACAAGGATGATACTACAGTACAATATGCTTCTGGCAATCTAACACCGATTGAACTACTGCATGTCCACCACGAGGGCGAGGGCAAGGGAGAGGGAGAGGGCGCTATAGTCAAAACCCTCTCCTCGTCCTGTGAACCATCGCGGGCGTGGGCGAGGGAGAGGCGTAGTAAGCAAGCTTCTCCTCGTTTGGCGAGTTGACGGGACACATCAAAGCAGTACTAGTACTAGTAGTACTAGTCCATACTGCGTCCTTTCCAATTAATATGGCTTAATTTGAAACGAGAAAAATACACTGGCGGTCAACGTATGTAACAGTACGCTCTTTACGGTCACTATATATAGTTTTGCGGCGATTATGCGATCACTAGCTCATCATAGAGCACCGTATTGCACCCTACTGACCGGCCACATAGTCGACGTGGCACTTTGTTGACTGGTTAAATTGTCACCTGGTTTCTGGGTCCCACCTGTCAATTGGCAGAGCAAAGAAATCAGTTAAACAAAACTTTAGGCAGGCGCGACACGAGTCCATCCCTTGTGCGCGAACCGCCCTGGCTGTGTATGTGAGTGCATGCACGTGTCCTCCCTCGGTCTTCCAACAAAGAGTGTACTACATGATGTAGTACATCTACACTTCCAATGTGTTTAGCCTTTAATCTAAATTGATATTGATTGACTAATGCACCAACTTGTGTTGTAGGTATAGGCTACATGTCTATCCTTAATTACAGCATGCAACGGCCTTCATTTAATCTTCTTATCTCAATGGTCGCATGCACACATAAGTCTGCTACTTTTGGGCATTAATTATGCCCTAGTCAATGTGTAAATCTCTAAATGTACAGTCTTTCACAGACGTAGGGAGTAGGTTGAGCACTTGAGCGTGAGCGTGTGTGTTGCGTCGTGTGCTGTGTGCCGCATGGGTGCGTGAGTGTTGCGTGCGTCCATGTGTACGTGTGAGTGTTGCATGTTGCATGCATGCATGCATGGGGCTTACTCCCTCCCATTGACATGTCCATTTGGCTATAGATTTCAACAAGTGACTAGGTACGGAGCAAAATGAGTGAAGTGAGCGTAGAGGCATAGGGATACTGTAGAAAGGAAGTCCTCGCGGTCCATTTATTCCCCATCTCGGTCAGAGAGAACTATTCAACTAGTATTCGCAGTGAAGTGACAATACACACTGCAGCAGATGGGACACGTAATTAATAAGCTGAACCAGTGTTGGTGTTACTAAATCAGTCGGTTATGTTTGGTAGTCTCAAGTCATTGAAAGCATGCACAACCCACATATCTTATTGGTTGATATGCCACAAAACAAAAAACGAGAAGGGAGTTAATGTACTGTGCCTGTGTTTTGGGATTATTTGGTTTTCGTAAGGTGACTTACACACCTAGACGGAGGGAGTAGTAGAATTAAGATTGAATGCACTTTCTTCCCCGTCTTCCACTCTTCTTCCTCCTCTCTTCCCCATCGTCGGCCGCACACCATTTACCCCCGCTCACTGCTCGCCCGCCGGCGCCATCTTCCTTGGTAGCTCGCGCGTACCATATCCCCCCGCTCACTGCTCGGCCACACGAGGAGAAGCTTCTTCGCTCGCTCGCCCGAATCCACTTCCCCACTGGCTCGCAGGCACCGAAAACGCCAATGGCAGAACCGACTGACACGCAGAGCCGCGATTGGAATTCCCTCCCCGATGTTCTCTTGCAGCAGATCTGTAGTCATATGGACCTACTCAGCACCGTCAGTCTGGCCGCATGCTCGGTGTCTTTGTACCGTCTACTCGTCTGCAACCGGCCGGCTCTTTTCAAGATACCCTGCTTGCTGATGCCCGGTCCTCGTAGGTGGCCTAGACACCGACTTGACGATCCTACGGAGGTTGCCATGGTGCCCCTCGACACGCTACCACTACCCATCCACCTGTCCTTCATGCGCGGCCACTACTGGGCGGGCATGAAGGCCAACTGGATCGTCCTCATCCACCACACCGGTAGTCCGTGGCGTCTCGTGGATATCTACACCCAGCGAGAGATCACCCTTCCATCGTTGGATACCACCGCCATCGAGCCTCGCGGCCCGCCGGACACTCCTGCCTACTACGCACGAGACGCGTCAAGCTTTTGGCTCGACCTCTGTTTGCAGAAAATTGTAATCTGCGAAGTGCCCACACCATCAGAAGACTACATGGATTACAAGCTCATTGCCCTGTTCAACGAGGGATTAGTCTATCTGGAATCCGGTCACCATACATGGTTATGGCTCATCATCAATCCTGTTGAGGAAACATTTCTGTCTAATGCTATAGTGCATGATGGCATTGTTTACGCGGTCGACGCACAGATTGGCTACCTATATTGGTGGAATCTATCGTCGTGTAATTGTTCTATCTCATCTCATCTTTACCTTATGAATACGACTGCATGTTCATTTGTTACAAATTTAGAATGCATAGCATGTCTATAACCACATCATTGCTATATGTTCCTCTCATTTCCTAGATTTTTATGACCACACATGTTATTGTTAGAGTTGATATGAGAACAATTGGCATCTAATGATTGTTAGAATACATATTATGAGCATAACATCATGATTGCTATATGTTACTCTCGTTTACAAGATTTTTATAACAACGCATGTTATTGCTTAGAGTTGATATGACAACAGTAGTAGTAAGTGCTATGGTAGAATATGAGTAGGCGCTGTCATAGATGTTTTCCTCTCATTGTTACATGATGTTTAAACCATGACATATTGCTAGAATATGAAAGCCATTGGCTTTTTTTTAACTTGGGGTATGATTATGACCACGGCATTGCAATTCTCTGTCTATGATATGTGTCACTGTTATAATAATCTTAATTCCACACATACTCTGAACATGATTGTTTATTTTTATCGTTTTGGTCTCCAATTTGAATTGTTGCAGCAGATGCAAATGCGCTGGCCTTCATGATTCCAGGACCTGGAATCATACCAGCCGATGGGTGGTAGTCATTTGATGCTCATTCGCACATACCAAATTGACCAAACCATTACATAAAACCACATGCAGTACAATGCGTGGGGCGTTCGTGACATTGATGGCTATGGTTGTTTCGTGTTCGAGAAAGATCCCAGCTCCGTTGGGCCAGGCGTATTCAACTGGAGGCGGGTTTACTGCCTCGGCAACCACTCCTTGTTCCTCGGGCTCAATTATCCGATCATCCAACCAATCATCGATCATATCACCGGCGATGATTACTATGCTATGCAACTTCCATTCACGAGGGGGGCTATGTTTACACATCATACCATGGGTTTCATGAATCACCATATCCAGAGATTCGTCGACACTGCTTGTTGCTAGATAATCTTCAGTGTGTGAAAGGCATCAAGCTTCCATGCGATGGATGGCTTTTGCAAACCCGACAAGCGGCGATGTGGTTCATGCCAACATCAAATATGCACAACTTGATTCGTGCTGATATCTAGACTGAGCCATGTATTCTGCTGCTGCAGCACGACCCTCTTTTGTTGGATATTATGTACTGTTGTTAGTTTGAAGCACTCCTCTGGTTTGAAGGATAGATACCTTCCTGGGATCAAGTGCATCCTAACTCACATGCGTAGGATGTACTGATAATGATGATGGAGATGCTGTGCAGAAGCCATATATATATAGGACGCCAGTATGGGACACCTAGGTGCCTGGGCACCTTGCCTAAAAACCGTTGGATAACAATAAAATGTGTGCACGTGTAATTAGTATTAGCATTAATTTATAAATTAATTAGTTTTGTATTAGGAAAGAATTTTTGCTAATTATTGCTTAATATGGACACTTAATACCCACCAAATTAAGCCCATGCATGTCTCATATGTCACGTAGCCGCGTATTCTTTTGTGTATAATGGATATCATATTTTTTTATTTGCTCGCCTTTATTTTTCACCGAGTATCTAATACCTTGAATAAATCACTAGGTATATACATACATAACCCAAAATATGTTTTTGTACTCGAAATATGTTGGGTATATATTAGATAGACATACGTCATGTAGCCATATTTATTTTAGGTATATACGTCGACTGATTATGTACAATATTTTTCATTTTTTTATTTGCTCGCCTTTATTTTTCACCGAGTATCTAATACCTTGAATAAATCACTAGGTATATACATACATAACCCAAAGTATGTTTTTGTACTCGAAATATGTTGGGTATATATTACATAGACATACGTCATGTGGCCATATTTATTTTAGGTATATACGTCGGCTGATTATGTACAATATTTTTCAAATTTTTTTCGTACAGCTGGGTATACAAGTGTGCAAATACCTTGGGTATTTCCACTTGAAGTATATTATTGGATGTACAATATTTTCCTACATTTATTCACATAGTCGGGTATATACGTCGACCGGTTATATACATCGACCGGGTATTACAATATTTTTGTCAATAGGTATTATATAACCATATTGGATAGTTAGGAAACAAAAATAAAATGCAATTAGTCAACAAATAAATTATTGTGTATATACTTACCCGCGTACGTACATACATTCGTTAGTAAGTATATGATGCCCATTTTAGATAATTAGGAAACAAAAAATGTAATAGTTGAAAAAATAAATTATTGAATACATACATACATGTGTATGCATATAATTTCATCGGTAGGTATTAGATACACTTATTAGATAGTTAGGAACAAAAATATGCACATTATATACGTACAACAATTCAAAAAAGTCAACATTAATAGTTTGATTCTATGGCAAGTCTTGCATGTCCAATTGTTAGAACCAAAAATAAAACATAAGCATGGAAAGTCTTGCATGAAGAATAGTTAGGAAACAAATTAAATATATCACGGTTTCCAAAACAATCAAGGTGCCCAGACACCTAGGTGCCCATAGGATGTACTGATAATGATGATGGAGATGCTGTGCAGAAGCCATATATATATATCAGTTAGGCTTCAAGTGCATACTTGTTAGTTAAACCTATGTATAAATCGTGACACTAAATACGACTAGTAAGTAGTACAGTAGCAGTACTAGGTATACATCGGTCAAATTATTCATCATGTCCACACATTGAATTGACGTGACAACACGCGGCGCATGAGGTGACACAAGAATCCCGGCGGCGTGTTCGGGTATTCTAGACTTCAGATTTGGAGTACCACTTATCTGTCGAAATCTTTCATCATTCACTTAAAATAGTCGATTGATCATACATTGAGTACCATATAACTGGAGTTACCGATGCAAGTCAAAGAAGGATTGGCCCGTGCTACCGGCTGGCGTCAAGTTCAATCCCACGGATCAGGAGCTGATCGACCACCTTGAGGCCAAAGTGAGTGCTGACAGCACGAGATTTCAGTCTCTCATTGATTTGTTCATACCAACCATCGACAGCGAGCACGGCATATGTTACACCCAACCTGAGAAACTTCCAGGTAAGACACCGATCGGCCGTCTACTTGCACAAACATATTCCTTCGTTTATAGCTCTATTTTTCTTTTTAGACGCTGACCTGGTGAAGCAATTACAATTTGATAGTTAATAAAAAGTGAAACAAGTGACTGCAACATGCCAAAGATGTTATGAAAATGCCAACTAGTGTAACACCCCGGATGTAATTTACCTTATATGTACTCCAACTCTTGCCGTTTCCGGCGCTAAGTTATTTTATTTCCTCGGGTTCGGGTTTTTGTCTTCGTGTGTTGTTGCCGTTGTCATGCATCTCATATCATGTTATCATGTGCATTGCATTTGCATTCGTGTTCGTCTCATGCATCCGAGCATTTTCCCCGTTGTCTGTTTTGCATTCCGGCGCTCCTATCTCCTCCGATGGCCCTTTCTACCTCTTTTCGTGTGTGGGGGTTAAACATTTCCGGATTGGACCGAGACTTGCCAAGCGGCCTTGGTTTACTGCCGGTAGACAGCCTGTCAAGTTTCGTACCATTTAGACTTTGTTTGATACTCCAACGGTTAACCGAGGGACCGAGAAGGCCTCGTGTGTGTTGCAGCCCAACACCCTTCCAATTTGGCCCAAAAACCCACCAAAACTCTCTCCATCATCTAGAGCGTTCGATCACGATCACGTGGCCACAAACCGCACTTCATTTGGACTCTCCTAACTCCCTCTATGCCTATATAAAGATCCCTTCCCCGAAATCCGGATGAAACCCTAACCCTCTCCCGCTCCTCGCGGCCGGACGAAATCTCGCCGGCCGGACACGTCCGAACCCAGCCGCCGCCGCCACGTGTCGCAGCGGGATTGGATCCGCCGCCCCGGTCCCCAGTTCGCCGCGCCGGCCCGCCCGGGCCCAGGCGGGGCCCTCCCGGCCCGAAGCCTCCGCGTCGCCCGCGCGCTGTCCCCGCCGCCCGAGAGCCTCGTCGCGCCGCCTCCCGCCGCCTGTTGCCGGATCTCCGCCGCCGCGCCATTCCCGGCCGGAGCAAGCTCCGCCGCGGCAAGGTCTCCCTCCACCGACCGCACCTCGTCGCCCTGCGCCGCCCAAGTACCTCCGCCGCCACCGTACCACGCCGCCCCGGCCAACCCCTCCCTCCGGCGACCACGCCCCCGCCGGCCGCTTCTTCTCTGGCGACGGCCATCCTCGGGCGCCGTGCCAGCTACTGTGCGCCTCAGATCCAGATCCGGAATATTTGGGTTGACCTCGTTTTGTCCCAGTTTTGCATATTTTTTTTGCATACTTCATCATGTCGTAACTCCGCATCCGTAGGTCCGATTTGGGTGTGTAGCATATCAAAATGTTCGTCTCAGAGAGTACATCATTTCATCTCACTGCATAATTTTCATTTGAGCTCATCTTGATGCCCAAAATGATGTTGTAAGAGGGCTATATGAGATAATTGTCAGATTTGTTTCATCAAATAGCTATTTGTCATTTTTTGCCATGATTAATGTGTGCACAATATGCTCCTGGGTTCTACATGAGTTTTGTTATATGCCATGCCATCTTTACAGAGGTGCTTACCATGTATTTTTGTGACATGTGTGGTGACTAGCACAAGCTTGCAAAGTAGTGCATTCGTTAATGCTGATTTCAGGGACTTAGTTTTTCACGAAGTCCTTGATCTGATTTTATCAATATGCCATATGTTCATGTTGTTTCCTAGTGATCCTTGCCTCTTTTGAGGATGATCACTAAGGATGATTTGTTAACATTGTGGTGCTCTATCCATCCATGTCTTTGTTTGCAATTATGGAGTAACCTAGCTTGAGTCAGTCGAGCTCTACTTTTGCTATTTCGTGAATCCTGGCAGATTGTTGACTCGTTAGCGATTTTGCCGAGGATGTTGCTAGTGATCCGTGCACGCTATGTTGTTGTTCTTGCCATGTCTAGCTTCTATGATATGTATTCTTGATATGTGTATGATTAGTTTGTCATGCCATGCTCTGTAGTGAGTGCATCGAGCTCGTAAACATGCCTACTCGTTAACAAATTTGCATGCTCTAGTTTTTCACTAAGTCTGTAATCTGATTATGTTTTTGCCATGTTCACATGCTTGCAATTGTATTTTCTGATCCCTTTTGGCTCAAGGTCACTAAGGGACTTTTGTTAAGTGCTTTGAGTAGCTTCATGTCATGTATTAATTTTCCATGTTAAGTTTCTATAGCTTATAGTTTTCATGCTCCAAAGTGTGCTACCTGATGTTAAATTCCAGACTTGTGTTAATTTCACTAAGTCTGAAACTTGTTTACCATTTGCATTTTTGCCATGCTTGTCTGAACCTGTTAGTGGATGAATTGGACATAGCTCCGTGTTCATCTTTTGTCAAGCATCATGAGTGGATCCCTGCCATGTATTTTATTGTCATGTTTGAGTGTTGTAGCATAATTATCTTGATGCATTTAGATGGCTACTTGCTGTTTATCGCAGACCAGTGCCATATTTGTTTTGCTTGCCCTTTCCAAACCATGCATCCGATTCCGGTGATCTTTATATCGATTTCTACCAAAATCACCTCACCTTTCCAGTGGCACTCTTGGATTTCCAAGTTGAGGCCCGGTTCAGTCATTCCTTGTCAAATCTTGCATATGCATCACATATCGCACCCGCATAGCATACCATGTTTGCATCATGTTGTTCGAGCTTTGCACGTGGTTGATTGTGTTCCTTTTGCTTGTTTGTCTTGTTTGGGTAGAGCCGGGAGACGAGTTCGCTAACTAGGATCCCGTTGAGTTTGCTTACGAGGATCAAGTCAACTCTGACAACTTTGCAGGCAAGATGATCAAACCCTCAAAATCACTTCTATCTTTGCTTGCTAGATGCTCGCTCTTTTGCTATGCCTATGCTACGATGCCTACCACTTGCTTATCATGCCTCCCAAATTGCCATGTCAAACCTCTAACCCACCATGTCCTAGCAAACCGTTGATTGGCTATGTTACCGCTTTGCTCAGCCCCTCTTATAGCGTTGCTAGTTGCAGGTGAAGATTGGAGATCGTTCCTTGTTGGAACATTGTTTATTGTTGGGATATCACTATATTATCTTGTTATCTTAATGCATCTATATACTTGGTAAAGGGTGGAAGGCTCGGCCTTTTGCCTAGTGTTTTGTTCCACTCTTGCCGCCCTAGTTTTCCGTCATATCGGTGTTATGTTCCCGGATTTTGCGTTCCTTACGCGGTTGGGTGATTATGGGAACCCCTTGACGGTTCGCCTTGAATAAAACTCCTCCAGCAATGCCCAACCTTGGTTTTACCATTTGCCACCTAAGCCTTTTTCCCTCGGGTTTCCGAAGCCCGAGGGTCATCTTTATTTTAACCCCCCGGGCCAGTGCTCCTCTGAGTGTTGGTCCAAACTAGAGCCCTGTGCAGCGCCCCCTCGGGGAAACTCAAGGTTTGGTTTTAGTTGTATGGAGCGCTCATCTGAGTGTGCCCTGAGAACGAGATATGTGCAGCTCCTATTGGGATTTGTCGGCACATTCGGGCGGTGTTGCTGGACTTGTTTACCATTGTCGAAGTTGTCTTGTAGAACCGGGATGCCAAGTCTGATCGGAATGTCTCGAGAGAAGGTTTATCCTTCGTTGACCGTGAGAGCTTGTGATGGGCTAAGTTGGGACTCCCCTGCAAGGTTTTGAACTTTCGAAAGCCGTGCCCGCGGTTATGGGCAGATGGGAATTTGTTAATGTCCGGTTGTAGATAACATGAACCTTAACTTAATTAAAATGAATCAACTGCGTGTGTAACCGTGATGGTCTCTTCTCGGCGGAGTCCGGGAAGTGAACACGGTGTTGGAGTAATGTTTGACGTAGGTTGTTCTATAGTTCTTCGTTCGTGCTTTGCCTTCTCTTCTCGCTCTTTTTTGCGAATAGGTTAGCCACCATATATGCTAGTCGCTTGCTGCAGCTCCACATATTACCTTGCCTTACCTATAAGCTTAAATAGTCTTGATCGCGAGGGTGCGAGATTGCTGAGTCCTCGTGACTCACAGATTACTTCCAAACCAGATGCAGGGACCGATGATTCCGTTCTGGATGATGCGCTTGAGCTCAAGTGGGAGTTCGACGAAGACTCACGCCGTTATTATGTGTCTTTCCCTGATGATCAGTAGTGGTGCCCAGTTGGGGCAATTGGGACTGTGTCGCATGTTGGGGTTGATCTTTTATTTTGGTACCGTAGTCGGACCATGAGTGTATTGGATGATTGTAATGTTATTCATTTATTTCTGTGACGTGGCGAGTGTAAGCCAACTATGTACCTTTTTCCCCTATTATCTATTTACATGGGTTGTTGTGAAGATTACCTTACTTACGACATTGCTTTCAATGCGGTTATGCCTCTAAGTCGTGCTTCGACACGTAGGAGATATAGCCGCATCGAGGGCGTTACAACTAGGTACACTAAAACCTGTATTCCACAATACTGCAGGTATCACACTGAGTGGCCTAAGGAAGCATTTCTTCCAGCGCAATTCCAGGGCGTTCAAAGGGGCGCGTGGATGCATCGCAAGATACAGTCGGAGTGCGGCATGCACGCGATGTGGCACAAGACCGGCAATACCTTGCCGGTGATGGTCAACGGCCGGCAGATGGGCAGCAAAAAAGGTTCTGGTGCTGCACACGAACAAGAACTTCGACCAGCAGAGGACCAACTGGGTGATGCACCAGTACCACCTCGGGGACCTGGAGCAAGAGAAGGAGCGGGAGCTGGTCCTCTGCAAGATTTTCTACCAGACGAACACTAGGGCCAGGAGTAAAAAGATTATAAGTTAGTTTGGTATGGGTAGTTGTACTACCTTGTCGCCCGCAAGTTGGTATTGTTGTTAACAATCTTTTGTTATGAACTTGCATTTGCTTTCAACCATCATGCCGAGGGTCGACGTGGATATAAAGCTGAATCATTTGTTTCGAAACGAATTTTCAGGCACCTGATTTTTATTTGATGGGTAGCATAAGCACCCGCCGTTCAAATTCCCAGTTCTCCAATTTTTTCGAAACAAGTGCACGCACTTATTATCATGATAAAAAAAAATATCCGTGTTGCATCCCAGTTATCAGTCTGTACTTGCAAAATTCTCTCGTTTATTGAGCACGTATATTGTTTTTTCAGGTCGAGCAAGTTTCAACTGGGTTGTAGATTGCCCAGGGTTGTTTTGTTTTTAATAGGCCCAGCCCATGACGACAACGGGGCACAAAGATCCAGCAGGTATCTACTGGCCTCTGGCCCGCCAGCATTAGTTATATTTTGTCTTACAACATCCACAGGTAGTTTTTTTACTGAATCAAACACACAGCCCAGTTCTATTTTCCTCTTGAAACGCATGTCCTACATCCGTTTTCTAATCTCTACCTCTAGTTTTACTAGTTCATATACACGTATCATTATATTGAAAACACATAAAATTCCCTTTTCATATTTACATCCTTATTTTTGTTGTTTTTTCCCACCCAGCGCTGATTTTTTTACCACTGGTTTTCCCTTAAACCAACTAAATTGCCCCACGTCTTATTTTCTTACAAAAACAAAACGATTTTTTTGGCAAATCAATAAGTTCTTAAAAAATGTTTATCATTTTGGGATTACAACCGTTCGGACTCCACCGAAATATGCAAAATAAGGTTGGACTTTTTGACCGTGTTCCTGGGCAAAAAATGGGCTGTAATAAATTACTTAAGAATTAGCAAATGGGCTGCAAATTATAAAAAATAGCAAATGGGATTTATGTTGTCTACCACAGATTTGGAGGCTGACTTGTGGGCCTACTAAGTTCATGTGTACACAAGGTTTCTCAAAAAAAAACTTAGTCAACAATCGACTCTACCAGCGTCAGACCGTTAGATGTCAATCTAACGGCAATTGTGCTTCTTCAGTCTCTAATCTTCCTGCCCCAGCCGCCCAAACCAGCGCTGTCGGAACCGCCTGCTCCCGCCTCCCATGGCCGGCAGTGCTACCGGGAAGGCCTCACGGCCCCATCATACTCGCATCCCTGGCCTGTTTATCCATCTACTCACCCACACATCCTGTTATTTTCCGGCGACGGCAGCCGAACCAGTCAACCCTCGTACTCTCCACCGTGTGGGCAGCCACTGCCGTGTCTTCCCCGGCTCCGTGTCGTTCCCTTCGTAGGCCTCGCCGTCGTCCACCGCCCTGGTGCTCTTGGCGCGGCGTGGTCAACGATGTCCATCCAACGGCCGTAGTGCTTCTTCAACCTCTGGTCTTCTTGCCCCAGCCGCCCAAAGCAGCACCGGTCGTGCCGCATGATCCTGCCTCCCGTGGCCGGCTATGCTGCCGCGGAGGCCTCACCATCCCCATACTACTCCCACCGCTGTCCAGGCCATCCCTCCACTCACCCACTCCCCCTGTTATTCTGCGGCGACGGCAGCCTCACACCGCAGCCAAACCAGTGAACCCTCGTACTCCTCTCCGCGTGGGCATCCACTGCCGCGTCTTCCCCGGCTCCGTGTCGTCCCCTTCCAAGGCCTCGCCGTCGTCCACCACCGTGGTGCTCTCGGCGCGGCATGGTCAATGTGGTCAACGACCGACTTCCATCGGAAGAGTACTGTACATGGAGAGGCTAACAGCTGGGTCCACGGCAGCCGCAAGGAGGTGCCTCCTTATTACGCGCAAAATAATTATTCCTCCACCTGACAGCAGGGACCCACCGGACGGGCCACCAGTATTTCACGGAAAAAACGTTTCCCCCCTGACTGCTGGGACCCACCAGACGGGCCACCGTATTTCATGAAAAAAACATTTGACCCTGACTGCCGGGACCCACCAGACAGACCATCGTATTTCGCGAAAAAAACGTCCCCCCCCCGCTGTCAGCTCGCACCCACTGGAAGTGCCTCCTTATTACGCTCAGAAAAATGAATACTCCCCCTGCTAGCTGGGACCCAACCTGGTGGGAGGCTGACTTGTGGGCCTACTAAGTTGACGAGGATGGAGGGCTTTGTCAACTTACTCAATATGAACGATTCTAGCTCCAGTAACCGTACGATGTCCATCCAACGGCCGTAGTGCTTCTTCAACCTCTGGTCTTCTTGCTCCAGCCGCCCAAAGCTGCGCCGGTCGTGCCGCGTGCTCCTGCCTCTCGTGGCCGGCTGTGATGTCGCGGAGGCCTCACCGCCCCCTACTACTCCCACCGCTGGCCCATGCTATCCCTCTACTCACCCACACCCCCTGTTATTCTGCGGCGACGGCAGTCACACGCCGCAGCCGAACTAGTGAACCCTCATACTCCTCTCCGCGTGGGCATCCACTGCCGCGTCTTCCCCGGCTCCGCGTCGTACCCTTCCTAGGCCTCGCCGTCATCCACCGCCGTGGTGCTCTCGGCGCGGCATGGTCAATGTGATCAACGAACGACTTCCATCGGAAGAGTACTGTACGTGGAGAGGCTGACAGCTGGGTCCACAGCAGCCGCAAGGAAGTGCCTCCTTATTACGCACAAAATAATTATTCTTCCACCTAACAGCAGGGACCCACCGGACGGGCCACCAGTATTTCATGGAAAAAACATTTCCCCCCTAACTGCTGGGACCCACCGGACGGGCCACCGTATTTCGCGAATTTAACATTTGCCCCTGACTGCTGGGACCCACCGGACGGACCATCGTATTTCGCGAAAAAATGTCCTCCCCCTTCCCCTCCGCTGTCAGCTCGGACCCACCAGAAGTGCCTCCTTATTACGCACAGAAAAATGAATACTCCCCCTGCTAGCTGGGACCCAACCTGGTGGGAGGCTGACTTGTGGGCCTACTAAGTTGACGAGGATGGAGGGCTTTGTCAACTTAGTCACTATGAACGATTCTAGCTCCAGTGACCGTACGATGTCCATCCAACGGCCATAGTGCTTCTTCAACCTCTGGTCTTCTTGCTCCAGCCGCCCAAAGCTGCGCCGGTCGTGCCACGTGCTCCTGCCTCTCGTGGTCGGCTGTGATGTCGCGGAGGCCTCACCGCCCCCTACTACTCCCACCGCTGGCCCATGCTATCCCTCTACTCACCCACACCCCCCTGTTATTCTGTGGCGACGGCAGCCTCACGCCGCAGCCGAACCAGTGAACCCTCATACTCCTCTCCGCGTGGGCATCCACTGCCGCGTCTTCCCCGCCTCCGCGTCGTCCCCTTCCTAGGCCTCGCCGTCGTCCACCGCCTTGGTGCTCTCGGTGTGGCGTGGTCAATGTGGTCAATGACCGACTTCCATCGGAAGAGTACTGTACGTGGAGAGGCTGACAGCTGGGTCCACGGCCACAGCCCAGTTTTTTGTGATTTGCCAAGTAAGTCGCTTTGTCAGGCCTGTTGGGCTGCAAATCTTTCAAGACGAGGAGAGCTTCATTCGGCTGGCCGAGAAAATGGCCCATCAGTAATGAGAAATGGGCTGTACATTTTTAAAACACATCAAACCGGCAATTAGTTTAAAATATCTTTTTTTTCATTTCGAGATTTTAAATTACATTAATTTTTATGCGTGGAGAATTTGTTGGATTTTATATTGATATACATTTATTTTTAAAATCAGTTTGAATGTGCGTCGAAATTTCGGGATTAAAAACAGTTCGTACCGCACCGAAATATGCAAAATTTCGTTAATTTTTTAACCGTGGCCAAAATATGGGCTGTAATGCTAACAAAAAGAATATGGGCTCCAAAAAAACCTTAAGAATTAGAAAATGCACTGTAAATTATTAGAAATAAGGGCCATTTGCATTTCTATCCCTAACTCGAACCACCTAATCAGATATACCCCTAATTCGAAAGCCTGCTCAAATTTGCCCCTCCGCCGTTAGGTGCCCTTACAGAAAAGCCCTTCTGCGCCGTTACCGTCCGGTCAAACAACTTTGACCGTCCTGAAAAAAATAGCAAAAAAATTTAAAAAAATCTAAAATTTTGTGAGATCGAAGATACTCATGTGCGCAAGGTGCGTGCAAATTTTTGTGCTATTTGGACATTCCAGGAGCTCGTGGCGAGGAAAAACAGTTAATATGCACGCTTGTGAACAGTAAATTTGAAATAAAATAGCAAGAAAATTAAAAAAAATATGAAATTTTTTGGCATCAAAGAGGCTTGGGTGCACAAGGTGCTTGCAAGTTTTTGTGATCAAATGACTTGCGAGGAGCTCTCGCAAGAAAAAACAAAATAGTCATTTTTCCCAAGTTTTTTCCCGGGCCAGATTTTGTTTTTTTCTCCACAAGCCCCTCCAATGTCCAAACACAACAAAAATTGGCACGCAGCTTTTAGACCATAGCCTCTTTGATGCCAAAAAATTTCATATTTTTTTGAATTTTCTTGCTATTTTTTTGAATTTACTGTTCACGGGCTTACATATTTACTGTTTTTCCTTTGACACGAGCTCCTGGAATGCCCAAACAGCATGAAAAATTGCACGCACCTTGTGAACCTGAGTATCTTTGATCTCACAAATTTTCAGATTTTTTAGATTTTTTTTTGCTATTTTTTTGGGGCCGGTCAATGCCCTTTGACCGGCATTGACCGGACGGTAACGGCGCAAAAGGGCATTTCTGTAAGGGCACGTAACGGCGGAGGGGCATTTTTGAGCATGCTTTCGAATTAGGGGCAAATGTGAGTAGTGGGTTCGAGTTAGGGACACAGATGTAAAAGACCCTAGAAATAATGGCAGATGGGATGTATGCTGTTTTCCACAGATTTGAGGCTTTCCTAAAAAAGGTTAACGCACAAGAAGTGACTGTTGGATGTCCATCGAACGGCCATCGTGCTTCTTCAATCTCTGCTCTTCCTGATCCAGCCGCTCAAACAAGCGCCGGCGGGACTGCCTGCTCCCTCCTCCCCGCAGCCGGTTGTGCTGCCGCACAGGCCTCACCGCCCCACCGTACTCCCATCGCTGGCCTAGCCATCCCTCTACTCACCCACACCTGCTATTATTCTCCGGCTACGGCAGACGAACCAGTAGTTTGAGGAGTGCCATGATTTCAGATCTGAACCTATTATGTTTTCATGATTTCATCAATATATGAGTGTTCTTGATCCTATCTTGCAAGTCTATAGTCACCTATTATGTGTTATGATCCGTTAACCCCGAAGTGACAATAATCGGGATACTTACCGGTGATGACCGTAGTTTGAGGAGTTCATGTATTCACTATGTGTTAATGCTTTGTTCTGGTTCTCTATTAAAAGGAGGCCTTAATATCCCTTAGTTTCCGTAAGGACCCCGCTGCCACGGGAGGGTAGGACAAAAGATGTCATGCAAGTTCTTTTCCATAAGCACGTATGACTATGTTCGGAATACATGCCTACATTACATCAATGAACTAGAGCTAGTTCTGTGTCACCCTAGGTTATGACTATTACATGATGAACCGCATCCGACATAATTCTCCATCACCGATCCATTGCCTATGAGCTTTCCATATATTGTTCTTCGCTTATTTACTTTCCCGTCGCTATTGCTATCATCACTACAAAATACCAAAAACTTTGCTTTTACTACTGTTACCTTTTGTTACCGTTAACACCACTATCATATTACTTTGCTACTAAACACTTTGCTGCAGATATTAAGTTTCCAGGTGTGGTTGAATAGACAACTCAGCTGCTAATACTTGAGAATATTCTTTGGCTCCCCTTGTGTCGAATCAATAAATTTGGGTTGAATACTCTACCCTCGAAAACTATTGCGATCCCCTATACTTGTGGGTTATCAACTTGTTGTTCTAAAGACCATAAGAAACACCTACCTTAACAAATTGAGTTTAGTGATAATGGATCGTATCTTCGTATACTGAGGGTGTTTATAATTACTATGATGTTCAACAAATTGAAGAATTTGTTGCTTTTAGGGGTACTTGTGAAATTGCTTCTTTTATTGAAGAGTGTGATACTACTCTCTACAAATCTAAAAATTTGGCCATACTTAAATATTGCTATGATAATTATGCTTCTAATCCCTATATTAAACCATATATCGAGGACTCATCCGTTGTCCAAGAAGAGATTAATATTTTGCAGGAGCCTATGAAAGAAGAAATTAATGACATTGTGAGCTCATTGGAAGAAAAATATGAGGAGGAGAGCGAAGAACAAAAGGAGGAAGAGCAGATTGATCACCCATTCCCACCATCTAATGAGAGTAACTCTTTATCCCATACATTGTTTAATTTCCCTTCGAATTTACCGAAGGATGAATGCTATGATGATTGTTATGATCCCCTTGATTCTTTTGAAATATCCCTTTTTGATGATGCTTGCTATGCTTGTGGCCAAGATGCCAATATGAATTATGCTTGTGGAGATGAACTTGCTATAGTTCCTTATGTTAAACATGAAATTGTTGCTATTGCACCCACGCATGATAGTCCTATTATCTTTTTGAATTCTCCCGACTACACTATATCAGAGAAGTTTGCCCTTATTAAGGATTATATTGATGGGTTGCGTTTTACTACTACACATGATGATTTTGATAGATATAATATGCATGTGCTTTCTGCTCCTACTTGCAATTATTATGAGAGAGGAACTACATCTCTGCCTCTCCATGTTTCCAATATGATAAAATTGCAAGAAACTATTTATACTATGCATTGGCATTTACTATGTGTGCATGAATTGTTCTTTTATGACATATCGATGCATAGGAAGAGAGATAGACTTTGTTGTTTCATGATATATGTTACTTTGTGCTCACTACTAAATCACAAATCATTGCTAATTAAAATTTGCTTTGATGTACCTTGGGATCCGGGTGGATCCATTACTTGAGCACTATATGCCTAGCTTAATGGCTTTAAAGAAAGCACTACCAGGGAGACAACCCGTAAGTTCTAGAGAGTCAATTATTTCTGTTGTGTGCTTTTATAAAGTTTAAAAACAAAAAACATAAAGAGGGGAACCTAAAACTTTTTCAAAAAGAAAAGCGAAAGCGAGAAAGATGAGCATTGTTAAAGTGGGAGCTAACCTTGAACTTCATGCCCATGGAAACTTTGTGACCCTTGATTACAGAAACTTTTCAACAAAAATAATTATCCCCTTGTACAAATCCATTGTATCATAAAAATAATGTGCCAAGATTTGCCTTTAGGATGTTTACATTGCTTATTGGTTTGTGCGGTGCAAAACAGAAACTTTGGCTGTAGTGCACGATTTTACATTTTTTTACTAGATCATCAAACGGTTCTGAAACCTTTTGCACTGTCTTTCTATACAAATGTTTTATTTTTCCTAATTTTCTCAGAATTTTTGGAGTAACAGAAGTATGGTGAATGTTCAGATTACTACAGACTGTCCTGTTTAAGACAGATTCTATTTTTGATGCATCGTTTGCTTGTTTTGATGAAACTATCGATTTCTATCAATGGATTAAGCCATGGAAAAGTTATATTACAGTAGCTACAGTGAAAAAACAAAATATGGATTGGTTCGCAACAGTACTTAGAGTAGTGATTTGCTTTATTATACTAACGGATCTTACCGAGCTTTCTGTTGAGTTTTGTGTGGATGATGTGATCAAAGATCAAGGAGGTCTCGATATGAGGAGAAGAAGGAGAGGCAAGAGCTCAAGCTTGGCGATGCCCAAGGCACCCCAAGTAAATATTTAAGGAGACTCAAGCGTCTAAGCTTGGGGATGCCCCGTAAGGCATCCCATCTTTCTTCAACAAGTATCGGTATGTTTTCGGATTTGTTTCGTTCATGTGATATGTGAAAATCTTGGAGTGTCTTTTGCATTTAGTTTTCACTTTTCTTTGATGCACCATGCTGGTATGAGATAGTCCATGGTTGATTTATAGAATGCTCTTTGCACTTCACTTATATCTTTTGAGTATGGCTTTATAGAACGCTTCATGTGCTTCACTTATATCTTTTGAAGTTTTGATTGCCTGTTTCCCTACACATAGAAAACTGCCATTTGTAGAATGCTATTTTTCTTCACTTATATTTGTTAGAGAGTGGGCATATCTTTTGTAGAAAGAATTAAAACTCTCTTGCTTCACTTATATACAAAAAAGTAAGACTTTTATTCATCTAAGTTCATTCAGGAAACTATTACAACAGAGGATTTTTATTCTAAGTGTAAAACTTGCAGAGCAGGTCCACAGTCCAAGCTTTGGGCTCTTCCATTTCTTTGCTGAAGTTGTAGAGTCTGTGGGCTCTATTATGCTGGACCTTCGATATGGAGAATGGCCCTTCCCATGGGGGCACCAGTTTGTGAGGCTTCTGTTGTAGGATCTAGAAGTAGATGTGTCTAGAGGGGGGTGATTAGACACTTAGTGCTAAAGTTGCAATTTTTAAACTTTTTCGGTTTAAGTGGGGTTTAGGCACAATTTCAACACACACAATACATATCAAGCAAGCATGCAAAGAGTATATGAGCAGCGGACTGTAAAGCATGCAACTTGCAAGAATGTAAAGGGAAGGGTTTGGAGAGATCAAACGCAATTCGTGACACGGATATTTTTCCCGTGGTTCGGATAGGTGGTGCTATCCTACATCCACGTTGATGGAGACTTCAACCCACGAAGGGTAACGGTTGCGCGAGTCCACACAGAGCTCCACCCAAGGGCAACGGTTGCGCGAGTCCACACAGGGCTCCACCCATGAAGGGTCCACGAACAAGCAACCACCCACAATGGGTCCACGAAGAAGCAACCTTGTCTACCCCACCATGGCCATCGCCCACGAAGGACTTGCCTCACTAGCGGTAGATCTTCACGAAGTAGGCGATCTCCTTGCCCTTACAAACTCCTTGGTTCAACTCCACAATCTTGTCGGAGGCTCCCAAGTGATACCTAGCCAATCTAGGAGACACCACTCTCCAAGAAGTAACAAATGGTGTGTAGGTAATGAACTCCTTGCTCTTGTGCTTCAAATGATAGTCTCCCCAACACTCAACTCTCTCTCATAGGATTTGGATTTGGTGGAAAGAAGATTTGAGTGGAAAGCAACTTGGGAAGGCTAGAGATCAAGATTCATATGGTAGGAATGGAATGTCTTGGTCTCAACACATGAGTAGGTGGTTCTCTCTCAGAACATATGGGTTGGAATGATGTGTGTGTTCTGATGGCTCTCTCATAGAATGAGAAAGAGGTGGAGGGGTATATATATAGCCTCCACACAAAATCCAACCGTTACACAGTTTTCCAATCTCGGTGGGACCGAATCAATAAACTCGGTCGGACCGAAAATGTAAACCTAGTGACCGTTAGTGATTTCGGTGGGACCGACTGGATCAACTCGGTGGGACTGATGTGCTAGGGTTAGGGTAAATCCAAAACTCGGTTTGACCGATTACTCAAACTCGGTGGGACCGATTTGGGTAATAAGTGAAACTGAGATTTGGTCAAGCAAACTCGGTGGGACCGATTGCATATCTCGGTGGGACCGAGAATAATGCAATGGGTAACAGAGAGTTTGCAAGCCCATCTCGGTGAGACCGAGATCCCATCGGTGAGAGCGAACTGATTAGGGTTTGGCAGTGGCTTATGACAGGAGAAACTCGGTGGCGCCGAATAAGAAGAATCGGTAGGACCGAGTTTGGCTTAGGGTTTAGGTCATATGTGGATATGGGAAAGTAGTTGAGGATTTTGGAGCATATCATTAAGCACATGAAGCAAGAGGCTCATTAAGCAACACCTCATCCCTCCTTGATAGTATTGGCTTTTCCTATGGACTCAATGTGATCTTGGATCACTAAAATGTAAAAGTGAAGAGTCTTGAGCTTGAAGCTTTAGCCAATCCCTTGTCCTTAGCATCTTGAAGGAGTTCCCACAACCTTTAGTCCATGCCACTCCATTGTTGAACTTATCTGAAACATGCTAGATAGAAGTGTTAGTCCAACAAGAGATATGTTGTCATCAATTATCAAAACCACCTAGGGAGCACTTGTGCTTTCATCTGCTGATCCACTCGGAGAACCAGATCTCCTTCCTGAAAGGCTCTTCCTCTGACGTGTTTGTTGTGGTAGTGGCGTAGGTCTTGTTGATACAATGTCGACCTTATGAGCTCCAACTAACGCTCCTCCTCTAAGAGGTCCAAGGCATCTTGTCTTGCTTCCTCAACTTCGGCTTCTGAATAAAGATCCACTCAGGGGGTTGTGAAGTAAATCACTCGACAATACCGCTTCTGAGACATACACCATAAAGAACAAAGTGCACTTGGTGGACCAGTTTGGGTCATCCGCAAGCCCCAGAGCACAGACGGCGGCTCCGTGACCCAAGCCCCTGCCACGTGCTTTAGGTCGCGCATAAGGCGAGGCTTCAATCCTTGGAGTGTCAACCCATTCGCGCGCTCTGCCTGCCCATTCGAATGCGGGTATGCCATGGCGGCATAATCGACCTGAGTGCCTTGGGAATAACAGAACTTGCGGAATTCATCCGAGTCAAAATTAGATCCATTGTCGGTGATGATGCTATGGGGGACTCTGAATCTGAAGACTATTTCCTTGATGAACCAAATGCAGTTGTCGAATCTAGCTTCTTTATGGGCTTTGCTTCAATTCACTTAGTGAACTTGTCGACCACCACCAACAGGTGTGTGAAACCACTTTCCCTGGTCCGGAGAGGGCTGACCATGTAGAGCCCCTAGACAGTGAACGGCTAGGTGAGGGGGATTTTCTTCAGAGCGGACACCAGCTTGTGCGACTGTTTGGCATAGAATTGGCACCCGACGCATTGATCTACTATGTCTCGGGTGGCCTCATTGGCACGGGACAAATCGGAACCAGCCCTGAACGCCTTGGCTACCAATATCCGAGAGCACGCGTGGTGCCCACAGGTTCCCGAATAGATCTCTTGCAAGATCTGTTGCTCTTCTTCTTGTGATATGCACTGAGTGACTCTAGTGTCGCTTTTCTTGGAGAGTTTATCAGTGTAGACTTTAGATCAACGGACGATCTGATCAACCTCAGCCTCATCCTCTAGAAGTTCATGCCTAAGAAAGTAAGCTGGAAATGGTTCGGTCCACTCGGGACTGATCACAAGGATTTAGAGGTGGAAACGGATCGGATGCGGATCGGATAGTGCTCTTGCCACTTCCATTTTCATATTTTCAAAACGAATATGAATCCAAATACGGATGTTATCGGATACGGATGCGGCTCGGATATTATTCGAATACGGATACGTATCGGATATTTTCTTGATTCGGAACGGATACGAAAAATATCAACATATTGCTTAAGTAAATTAGTCGATACCTATGTGACCTGAAATAATCAACTTGTGACATATAATAAGTCAATGATAAATAGGTTTGTGAATAAATACTATTGTAATGCATAATAATTTATAATTTTAATCATATAAAGAGTAAAATTTGACCACTTATTTGGCTTTTATGTTGGATAATTGGAATATTGGGTCTAGAATTTTGAAAATTACCTCCCATAATCTTATTCCGATACGGATATAGCCACTTCCATATCCATATTTGTCTCAAAATATCCTACCATATTTTATTTTTTATTTGTTTAATAAATTCGGATACGGATAATTTCCATTTCCATTTTGGTTTGGATGTGATGTTTCGGATACGAATAGGCATTTTCTCGAATACGAATATCGGATATTTCGGATTATCCGCTACCAATTTCCACCCCTACAAGGATTTCCTGGACCAAATTGATCACTGCTGGAATGTCTACCTCGGTCATATCTGATGGACCGACTGGTTACGGGGGCTCCTCCACAAAAGGGTCTTCTTTGATAGTAGGCGAGTGCAAGTGCTCTAGGAACACATTCTTAGGTATCGCTGATACGTCCTTTTTGCATCATGTTTTTCTACTGTTATTTATAATGTTTTTATGCATAATAATGGTTTATGTAGTAATTCTAATGCCTTTTCTCTCATAATATGCAAGGTTTACACAAAGAGGGAGAATGCCGGCAACTGGAATTCTGGACCTGGAAAAGCTACGTCAGAGTATAGGATCGAAAGTATGTCTAGAGGGGGGTGATTAGACTACTTGACAAAATAAAAATCTAGCCTTTTCCCAATTTAGTTCTAGGCAGATTTTAGCAACTTAGCACAAGTCAAGCAATCAACCTACACATGCAATTCTAAGAGTATAGCAGCAGAAAGTAAAACAATTGCATATGAAGGTAAAGGGAGGAGTTTGGACTGTGCAAACGCAATTGGAGACACGGAGATTTTTGGCGTGGTTCCGATAGGTGGTGCTATCGTACATCCATGTTGATGGATACTTCAACCCACGGAGGGTAACGGTTGCGCGAGTCCACGGAGGGCTCCACCCATGAAGGGTCCACGAAGAAGCAACCTTGTCTATCCCACCATGGCCATCGCCCACAAAGGACTTGCCTCACTTGGGTAGATCTTCACGAAGGAGGCAATCTCCTTGCCCTTACAAACTCCTTGGTTCAACTCCACAATCTTGACGGAGGCTCCCAAGTGACACCTAACCAATCTAGGAGACACCACTCTCCAAGAGGTAACAAATGGTGTGTTGATGATGAACTCCTTGCTCTTGTGCTTCAAATGATAGTCTCCCCAACACTCAACTCTCTCACACAGGACTTGGATTTGGTGGAAAGATGATTTGAGTGGAAAGAAACTTGGGGAAGGCTAGAGATCAAGATTTATATGGTCGGAGTGGAATATCTTGACCTCAACACAAGTGTAGGTGGTTCTCTCTCAGAAAATGTATGTTGGAAGTGTAGGCATGTTCTGATGGCTCTCTCCATGAATGAAGAGTGGGTGGAGGAGTATAAATAGCCTCCACACAAAATCTAACCGTTGCACACAAATCACCAAACTCGGTGGGACCGAATCATGAAACTCGGTCAGACCGATTTAGTTCAAAATCTGAACGTTAGGATTTTTGGTGGGACTGACATGTCAACTTGGTGGGACCGATTTTGTTAGGGTTAGGGCATAATGTAATCTTGGTGAGACCGATTACACGAACTCGGTGAGACCGATTTTGGTTATGGACTAACAGAGAGTTGGTCAGGCAAACTCGGTGGGACCGATTCGCTCATCTCGGTTGGGCCGAAACGTTACGAAAGGGAAACAGAGAGTTTGCATTGCAATCTCGGTGGGACCGATCGCTCATCTCGGTTTGACCGAAATGTTACGAAGGGAAACATAAAGATTACACTCCCATCTCGGTGAGACTGAGATCCCTATTGGTGAGACCGAAAAGACTAGAGTTTCTGGCAGTGGCTATGTCAACTGAACTCGGTGGCGCCGGATAGAAAGTTTCAGTGGGGCCGAGTTTGACTTTTGGTTTGGGACATATGTGGATGTGAGAAAGTAGTTGAGGACTTTTGGAGCATATCACTAAGCACTTTGAGCAAGCAAGCCATTAGGCAACACCTCATCCCCTCTTAATAGTATTGGCTTTTCCTATGGACTCAATGTGATCTTGGATCACTTAAAATGAAAAGATGTAGAGTCCTGAGCTTTAAGCTTGAGCCAATTCGTTGTCCTTAGAATTTTGAGGGATCCACTTTGCTCATCCATGCCATGCCAATCATTGTTCTTTCTTGAAATGTTTATCTTGAAATAGCATTAGCTCAATGAACTATATGTTGTTAGGAATTACCAAAACCACCCAGGGATAGTTGCACTTTCAATCTCCCCCTTTTTGGTAATTGATGAAAACATATAGATCAAAGCTTCGACAAAGAGATAAAGATTAAAAAACATCCTCGTTTTGAGAAGTATGTGATAAGCAAGAGCTCCCCCTAAATTTGTGCATTATTTAAAATTTTCTTTTGAATGCAAATGCACAATCGATTAGGATCATGGGTTTCTCTTCCATGTCACATACATCTTGGTGGAGCGCTCAAAATGATAGAGATTAAAAGCATGCACTCATCACCAAGCAAGTGAATGATCATATAAGAAATATAAAAGATAGCATCATTCAACCAAACATTAATGTAGCATATGATCAAACACATGATCAACAAGTATCTCACAAGGACATAAAGTATCTCACACAAGCACTCAATAAAGAAGGTCAACCAAAATAGCAGGAGAGATAAAAAGAACAACACTCTCTCGAAGCCTATGATCTATACATTTTTCTCCCCCTTTGGCAACAAGTTACCAAAGAGTTCAAAAATGCATAGTGCTAAACGACTATCAGGCTTGATCTTCGGGAGGTGGTGTAGAGAGAACTCCAAGGACGAAGGCTTACGATGAAGTAGTTGGAGCTAATGGAGTGGGTGCTGGAGGTGGCACTGGAGTTGTGGCTGCTGGTGCTGACACTGAAGCTCGATTATCTGTCACGGGCAGTGCAGCAGACCTTGGACCTCGTGGTACTCGCTTGAAAGCATCAGTGGTAGATTTGCCCTTCTTTTCCTCTACTTCCTCTTGTAGCTGCTCAACTGCAGTTTGGATCTCAGTTACCTTGACATCCAGATCATAGAAATTTTGCTCAACGATCCTCTCCAAACTCTCCTGGTTTTGAGTCAGCGTGGCCAAGCCCTTCTCAATCCTCAAGGTGGATTGGATCAGATATCCAAGTTGGTCTTGCTTGCTCTTCAAGAATACATGAGATGCCTTTTCTATAGTTGGCATCTTTGCAGCTTTCTCTGCCCTTACCTTCTCTCTCTCTTTTCATGTGCTTGAGCTGAAGATGGTTCATTTTCATCCATGACAATAGTGTTGTCTTCAAATTCAGGATATATGGGTAGGTGTTCCTTATCCAAAAGATATGTGCCTGTGCCCATCTTTGATTTGATGAGCTCCTGAATTTGTGGGGCATACCCACAGCTTCTCTTCTGGTCAGCAGCAGTCCTCTTGATTGTCTCAACAATCAAACTCATGACCTTGAACTTCTGTGGGACATCAAATATGTGCAGCAAGTTTATAGCATGTCCTCTGATCATCTTGTGATCACCTGACTTGGGTAGCAGTGTGTGCCTTAGAATCCAGTTTATGGTAGGCAGACCAGACAACAAGTAGTGGACAGATCCAAACTTATGTGTATCCAAAGCAGCATCTCCCATGAGCTTTTGAGCTTTGGGTGCCGGTGCAGCATCCTCTTCCTCTTCATCATCATCTCTCATAATTGATGATCTGCCAAGCACTCTCGCAATGGTCTTCTTGACCATTTCCTTCCTTTTCTTTCCTTCTCCAGCAGCCTCTTCGGATGGCTTGGAGGTTTCAGCAGTGGATGCTCTGGCCTTAGACATGGGGACTCTCTTTGCTGGTGCCTTCTTATGCATCTCTAGCTTAACTGTGGAAGCTGAGCCATACTCCTTTTTCAGTACCTTTTTCTTTGAAGTGGCCTCGTCCTCAACATCCACATAATCTTCATCCTCTGAATCAGAAGTTCTCTTCTTCCTTGTCCTAGTAGCTGCCTTTGGCAAGTTACTTGGAGAGCTCCTGCTTCCATCATCAGAGGAGCTGGAGGGACTAGTGCCCTCACTCATCTGCACCTGCTATTCAGACTTGTTATGGCTGTCACTTTGGTCAGACATCTTGCAGGCAAACTATCAGCAGATCCTGTGAATAGATTATAGATGAGGTAGAGAAGATGAGCATCACAAAGTACAGGAGTTTTGCAAAACAAATGACTTAAAAACTTAGTTTTAGTTCTTCATAGAAAGCATTTCGGAGCTACCTATTTGTAAACTCGGTGATACCGAAGCAGCTTTCGGAACCTAAACTAGTGAGCTCGGTCAGACCGAGTCATAGTTCGGTGCCACCGAGACTCCTAGGGTTTCACAGAGAATTGAACTCGGTCACACTGATTTGCAATTTTCGGTCAGACCGAAAACGCATGTGCAATGGCCTAAGCCAAATCGGTGAGACCGATTTCTACAACTCGGTCGGTCCGAGATGAATTCGGCGGAGACCTAACCCTAAATTTTTAAATCAAAACTAATCTACGGGACGTTTTCGCTGGACAGGATGATTTCATTCGTGGCAAGAATCATGGCAAAGCAATGTGCTAAGAATCAGAGTTATGTATTAGCACAAAGATCAAGTTCGTACCCTAGTTCGGTGGCGAACTTGCTACGGTGACAACGTAGGGGCAGATTGCCGTTGACGGCGGCGGAGACCAGCGGCATGAGGTCACTAGCGACGAGAGGATGATCCGGAGACCCAAAGAGGCAGAGTAGGTTATGCGCGGGCGAAGAGGTATCGGAAATTTTTCCAAAATTTGACCCGTCAGTATATATAACCTAACCCAGTCGGCGTGACCGAGTGGAACAACTCAGTGGCACCGAGATGCAAAACTGCAGGCAATTACTGCAACTCGGTGTGACCGAAAGGTTCTAGTCGGTTGCATCAAGATTGAAAACCTAGATCAACTAAGTGATCTCGGTAGGGCCGAAAAGGATGAATCGGTCAGACCGAAATACAAAAAGAGGTTTTGGAAGTTTAAGTCCATGACAAATCGGGAACTCTGAGTGCTCCTCACACAGAGTGGTTCGAATCTGACTTGTTAAAACTTTGTGATGTAGCATGAATAGAGTTTGAGACGAGAAAAGCATAGATAGCTAGAGGGAGTTCTTAGGCATTCGTGTCCATCCATTTGGCAAAAGAGAAAAGGCCAAACAATCAAAGCAACAAATGGTTGTCCTCGAATGAGTAAAATATGCAACCAACATGCTCACACAATAAGATGGCAAAAGAAATATGTGACGAATCATGCAGAAACACTCTAGCATCTATCAAGCAATTGGCGATGACTAGGTCATCTATATATGAGTATATTGACTTAGGAGTCAAATTAGAACATTTGATCATAGGTCATACTCATCGTTTAAGCACAAGTGGGGTTACCACTTTTACATAAAGCATTGTTGTGTTCACACCATTAGAGTTTCTTTAGCTCAATTGATTAGAGTAAAGCTCCCCCTAGATGTGATATCCCCCCTAAGAGGGATCAACTAACCTTGGGTTTTGTTGATGATGACTTCATGTAGGTGTTGAAGATGTGGATGCTTGCTACGTCTTGAGCTTGCGTTGGTTTTCCCCGAAGAGGAAGGGATGATGCAGCAGAGTAGCGTAAGTATTTCCCTCAGTTTTTGAGAACCAAGGTATCAATCGAGTAGGAGGCCACGTTCAAGTCCCTCGTACCTGCACAAAACGATAGCTACTCGCAACCAACACGATTAGGGGTTGTCAATCCCTTCACGGTCACTTACAAGAGTGAGATCTGATAGATATAATATTTTTGGTATTTTTGGTATAAAGATGCAAAGTGTAAAGTAAAAGCAAAGTAAAAAAGCAAAGCAAGATTAAAGTGATGGAGATTGATATGATGAGAATAGACCCGGGGGCCATAGGTTTCACTAGTGGCTTCTCTCAAGAGCATAAGTATTCTATGCTGGGTGAATAAATTACGGTTGAGCAATTGACAGAATTGAGCATAGTTATGAGAATATCTAGGCATGATCATGTATATAGGCATCACGTCTGTGACAAGTAGACCGAAACGATTCTGCATCTACTACTATTACTCCACTCATCGATCGCTATCCAGCATGCATCTAGAGGATTAAGTTAAAAACAGAGTAACGCCTTAAGCAAGATGACATGATGTAGAGAGATAAATTCATGCAATATGAAATAAACCCCATCTTGTTATCCTCGATGGCAATGATGCAATACGTGCCTTGTTGCCCCTTCTGTCACTGGGAAAGGACACCGCAAGATCGAACCCAAAGCTAAGCACTTCTCCCATGGCAAGAATGTTGGGTTTCGTAGTAATTTCAAAAAATTTCCTATGCACACGCAAGATCATGTGATGCATAGCAACGAGAGGGTAGAGTGTTGTCTACGTACCCACGCAGACCGACTGCGGAAGCGTTGACACAACATAGAGGAAGTAGTCGTACGTCTTCACGATCCAACCGATCAAGCACCGAAACTACGGCACCTCCGAGTTCGAGCACACGTTCAGCTCGATGACGATCCCCGGACTCCGATCCAGCAAAGTGTCGGGGAAGAGTTCCGTCAGCACGACGGCGTGGTGACGATCTTGATGTACTACAGCAGCAGGGCTTCGCCTAAACTCCGCTACAGTATTATCGAGGACTATGGTGGCTGGGGGCACCGCACACGGCTAAGGAATAGATCACGTGGATCAACTTGTGTGTTCTAGGGTGCCTCTACCTCAGTATATAAAGGACTAGAGGGGGGAGGCTGGCCGGCCAAGGTGTGGCGCGCCAGGAGAGTCCTACTCCCTCTGGGAGTAGGATTCCCCCCCCCCAATCCTAGTTGGAATAGGATTCGCGGAGGGGGAAAAGAGAGAGAGGGGGCCGGCCACCTCTCATAGTCCTAATAGGACTAGGGGAAGGGGGAGGCGTGCAGCCCATGTAGGGCTGCCTCTTCTCTTTTCCACTAAGGCCCATCATAGCCCATATAGCTCCCGGGGGGTTCCGGTAACCTCCCGGTACTCCGGTAAAATCTCGATTTCACCCGGAACACTTCCGATGTCCAAACATAGGCTTCCAATATATCAATCTTTACGTCTCGACCATTTCGAGACTCCTCTTCATGTCCATGATCACATCCGGGACTCCGAACAACCTTCGGTACATCAAAATGCATAAACTCATAATATAACTGTCATCGTAACCTTAAGCGTGCGGACCCTACGGGTTCGAGAACAATGTAGACATGACCGAGACACGTCTCCGGTCAATAACCAATAGCGGGACCTGGATGCCCATATTGGCTCCTACATATTCTACGAAGATCTTTATCGGTCAGACCGCATAACAACATACGTTGTTCCCTTTGTCATCGGTATGTTACTTGCCCGAGATTCGATCGTCGGTATCCAATACATAGTTCAATCTCGTTACCGGCAAGTCTCTTTACTCGTTCTGTAATACATCATCCCGCAACTAACTCATTAGTTGCAATGCTTGCAAGGCTTATGTGATGTGCATTACCGAGAGGGCCCAGAGATACCTCTCCGACAATCGGAGTGACAAAACCTAATCTCGAAATACGCCAACCCAACATGTACCTTTGGAGACACCTGTAGTACTCCTTTATAATCACCCAGTTACGTTGTGACGTTTGGTAGTACCCAAAGTGTTCCTCCGGTAAACGGGAGTTGCATAATCTCATAGTTACAGGAACATGTATTAAGTCATGAAGAAAGCAATAGCAACATACTAAACGATCGGGTGCTAAGCTAATGGAATGGGTCATGTCAATCAGATCATTCTCTTAATGATGTGATCCCGTTAATCAAATAACAACTCATTGTTCATGGTTAGGAAACATAACCATCTTTGATTAACGAGCTAGTCAAGTAGAGGCATACTAGTGACACTTTGTTTGTCTATGTATTCACACATGTATTATGTTTCCGGTTAATACAATTCTAGCATGAATAATAAACCTTTTATCATGATTATAAGGAAATAAATAATAACTTTATTATTGCCTCTAGGGCATATTTCCTTCAGTCTCCCACTTGCACTAGAGTCAATAATCTAGATTACACCGTAATGATTCTAACACCGATGGAGCCTTGGTGCTGATCATGTTTTGCTCGTGGTAGAGGCTTAGTCAACGGGTCTGCAATTTTCAGATCCGTATGTATCTTGCAAATCTCTATGTCTCCCACCTGGACTAGATCCCGGATGGAATTGAAGCGTCTCTTGATGTGCTTGGTTCTCTTGTGAAATCTGGATTCCTTTGCCAAGGCAATTGCACCAGTATTGTCACAAAAGATTTTCATTGGACCCGATGCACTAGGTATGACACCTAGATCGGATATGAACTCCTTCATCCAGACTCCTTAGTTCGCTGCTTCCGAAGCAGCTATGTACTCCGCTTCACATGTAGATCCTGCTACGACGCTTTGTTTAGAACTGTACCAACTGACAGCTCCACCGTTTAATGTAAACACGTATCCGGTTTGCGATTTAGAATCGTCCGGACCATTTACGACGAGCTCTTTGTCACCTCCATATACGAGAAACATATCCTTAGTCCTTTTCAGGTATTTCAGGATGTTCTTGACTGCTATCCAGTGATCCACTCCTGGATTACTTTGGTACCTCCCTGCTAGACTTATAGCAAGGCACACATCAGGTCTGGTACACAGCATTGCATACATGATAGATCCTATCACTGATGCATAGGGAACATCTTTCATATTCTCTCTATCTTCCGCAGTGGTCGGGCATTGAGTCTTACTCAATTTCACACCTTGTAACACAGGCAAGAATCCTTTCTTTGCTTGATCCATTTTGAACTTCTTCAAAAAAAATTCAAGGTATGTTGTTTGTGAAAGTCCAATTAAGCGTTTTGATCTATCTCTATAGATCTTTATGCCTAATATGTAAGCAGCTTCACCGAGGTCTTTCATTGAAAAACTCTTATTCAAGTATCCCTTTATGCTATCCAGAAATTCTATATCATTTCCAATCAGTAATATGTCATCCACATATAATATCAGAAATGCTATAGAGCTCCCACTCACTTTCTTGTAAATACAGGCTTCTCCGAAAGTCTGTATAAAACCAAATGCTTTGATCACACTATCAAAGCGTTTATTCCAACTCCGAGAGGCTTGCACCAGTCCATAAATGGATCGCTGGAGCTTGCACACTTTGTTAGCTCCCTTTGGATCGACAAAACCTTCTGGTTGCATCATATACAACTCTTCTTCCAGAAATCCATTCAGGAATGCAGTTTTGACATCCATCTGCCTAATTTCATAATCATAAAATGCGGCAATTGCTAACATGATTCGGACAGACTTAAGCATCGCTACAGGTGAGAAGGTCTCATCGTAGTCAACCCCTTGAACTTGTCGAAAACCTTTTGCGACAAGTCGAGCTTTGTAGACAGTAACATTACCGTCAGCGTCAGTCTTCTTCTTGAAGATCCATTTATTCGCAATTGCTTGCCGATCATTGGGCAAGTCAACCAAAGTCCATACTTTGTTCTCATACATGGATCCCATCTCAGATTTAATGGCTTCAAGCCATTTTGTGGAATCTGGTCTCACCATCGCTTCTTCATAGTTCGTAGGTTCATCATGATCTAGTAGCATGACTTCTAGAACAGGATTACCGTACCACTCTGGTGCGGATCTCACTCTGGTTGATCTACGAGGTTTAGTAGTATCTTGATCTGAAGTTTCATGATCATTATCATTAGCTTCCTCCCTAACTGGTGTAGGTGTCACTGAAACAGTTTTCTATGATGTACTACTTTCCAATAAGGGAGCAGGTACAGTTACCTCGTCAAGTTCTACTTTCCTCCCACTCACTTCTTTCGAGAGAAACTCCTTCTCTAGAAAGTTTCCGAATTTAGCAACAAAAGTCTTGCCTTCGGATCTGTGATAGAAGGTGTATCCAATAGTTTCCTTTGGATATCCTATGAAGACACATTTCTCTGATTTGGGTTCGAGCTTATCAGATTGAAGCTTTTTCACATAAGCATCGCAGCCCCAAACTTTTAGAAACGACAACTTTGGTTTCTTGCCAAACCACAGTTCATAAGGCGTCGTCTCAACGGATTTTGATGGTGCCCTATTTAACGTGAATGTGGCCGTCTCTAGAGCGTATCCCCAAAACGATAGCGGTAAATCAGTAAGAGACATCATAGATCGCACCATATCTAGTAAAGTACGATTACAACGTTCGGACACACCATTACGCTGTGGTGTTCCGGGTGGCGTGAGTTGCGAAACTATTCCACAATTTTTCAAATGTACACCAAACTCGTAACTCAAATATTCTCCTCCACGATCAGATCGTAGAAACTTTATTTTCTTGTTACGATGATTTTCAACTTCACTCTGAAATTCCTTGAACTTTTCAAATGTTTCAGACTTATGTTTTATTAAGTAGATATACCCATATCTGCTTAAATCATCTGTGAAGGTGAGAAAATAACGATATCCGCCACGAGCCTCAATATTCATCGGACCACATACATCTGTATGTATGATTTCCAACAAATCTGTTGCTCTCTCCATAGTACCGGAGAACGGTGTTTTGGTCATCTTGCCCATGAGGCACGGTTCGCAAGTACCAAGTGATTCATAATCAAGTGGTTCCAAAAGTCCATCAGAATGGAGTTTCTTCATGCGCTTTACACCGATATGACCTAAACGGCAGTGCCACAAATAAGTTGCACTCTCATTATCAACTCTGCATCTTTTGGCTTCAACATTATGAATATGTGTGTTACTACTATTGAGATTCAACAAGAATAGACCACTCTTCAAGGGTGCATGACCATAAAAGATATTACTCATATAAATAGAACAACCATTATTCTCTGATTTAAATGAATAACCGTCTCGCATCAAACAAGATCCAGATATAATGTTCATGCTTAACGCTGGCACCAAATAACAATTATTTAGGTCTAATACTAATCCCGAAGGTAGATGTAGAGGTAGCGTGCCGACTGCGATCACATCGACTTTGGAACCGTTTCCCACGCGCATCGTCACCTCGTCCTTAACCAATCTTCGCTTAATCCGTAGTCCCTGTTTCGAGTTGCAAATATTAGCAACAGAACCAGTATCAAATACCCAGGTGCTACTGCGAGCATTAGTAAGGTACACATCAATAACATGTATATCACATATACCTTTGTTCACCTTGCCATCCTTCTTATCCGCCAAATACTTGGGGCAGTTCCGCTTCCAGTGACCAGTCTGCTTGCAATAGAAGCACTCAGTTTCAGGCTTAGGTCCAGGTTTGGGTTTCTTCTCTTGAGTAGCAACTTGCTTGCCATTCTTTTTGAAGTTCCCCTTCTTCTTCCCTTTGCCCTTTTTCTTGAAACTAGTGGTCTTGTTGACCATCAACACTTGATGCTCCTTCTTGATTTCTACCTCCGCAGCTTTCAGCATTGCGAAGAGCTCGGGAATAGTCTTGTTCATCCCTTGCATATTATAGTTCATCACAAAGCTCTTGTAGCTTGGTGGCAGTGATTGAAGAATTATGTCAATGACGCAATCATCTGGAAGATTAACTCCCAATTGAATCAAGTGATTATTATACCCCAGACATTTTGAGTATATGCTCACTGACAGAACTGTTCTCCTCCATCTTGTAGCTATAGAACTTATTGGAGACTTCATATCTCTCAATCTGGGCATTTGCTTGAAATATTAACTTCAACTCCTGGAACATCTCATATGCTCCATGACGTTCAAAACGTCGTTGAAGTCCCGATTCTAAGTCGTAAAGCATGGCACACTGAACTATCGAGTAGTCATCAGCTTTGCTCTGCCAGACGTTCATAACATCCGGCGCTGCTCCTGCAGCAGGCCTGGCACCCAGCGGTGCTTCCAGGACGTAATTCTTCTGTGCAGCAATGAGGATAATCCTCAAGTTATGGACCCAGTCCGTGTAATTGCTACCATCATCTTTCAACTTTGCTTTCTCAAGGAACGCATTAAAATTCAAAGGAACAACAGCACGAGCCATCTATCTACAATTAAACATAAACAAGCAAGATACTAATCAGGTACTAAGTTTCATGATAAATTTAAGTTCAGTTAATCAAATTAATTAAAGAACTCCCACTTAGATAGACATCCCTCTAATCCTCTAAGTGATTACGTGATCCAAATCAACTAAACCATAACCGATCATCACGTAAGATGGAGTAGTTTTCAATGGTGAACATCGTTATGTTGATCATATCTACTATATGATTCATGCTCGACCTTTCGGTCTCCGTGTTCCGAGGCCATATCTGTATATGCTTGGCTCGTCAAGTATAACCTGAGTATTCCGCGTGTGCAACTGTTTTGCACCCGTTGAATTTGAACGTAGAACCTATCACACCCGATCATCACGTGGTATCTCAGCACGAAGAACTTTCACAACGGTGCATACTCAGGGAGAACACTTCTTGATAATTTAGTGAGAGATCATCTTATAATGCTACCGTTAATCAAAGCAAGATAAGATGCATAAAAGGATAAACATCACATGCAATCAATATAAGTGATATGATATGGCCATCATCATCTTGTGCTTGTGATCTCCATCTCCGAAGCACCGTCGTGATCACCATCGTCACCGGCATGACACCTTGATCTCCATCGTAGCATCGTTGTCGTCTCGCCAAGCTTATGCTTCTACGACTATCACTACCGCTTAGTAATAAAGTAAAGCATTACATCGCGATTGCATTGCATACAATAAAGCGACAACCATATGGCTCCTGCCAGTTGCGGATAACTCGGTTACAAAACATGATCATCTCATACAATAAAATTCAGCATCATGTCTTGACCATATCACATCACAACATGCCCTGCAAAAACAAGTTAGACGTCCTCTACTTTGTTGTTGCAAGTTTTACGTGGCTGCTACGGGCTTAAGCAAGAACCAATCTCACCTACGCATCAAAACCACAACGATAGTTTGTCAAATAGACTCCGTTTTAACCTTCGCAAGGACCGGGCGTAGCCATACTTGGTTCAACTAAAGTTGGAGAGACAGTCGCCCGCAAGCCACCTATGTGCAAAGCACGTCGGGGGAACCGGTCTCGCGTAAGCGTACGCATAATGTTGGTCCGGGTCGTCTCGTCCAACAATGCCACCGAACCAAAGTATGACATGCTGGTAGGCAGTATGACTTATATCGCCCACAACTCACTTGTGTTCTACTCGTGCATATAACATCAACATAAATAACCTAGGCTCGGATGCCACTGTTGGGTTTCGTAGTAATTTCAAAAAAATTCCTACACACACGCAAGATCATGTGATGCATAGCAATGAGAGGGGAGAGTGTTGTCTACGTACCCACGCAGACCGACTGCGGAAGCGTTGACACAACGTAGAGGAAGTAGGCGTACGTCTTCACGATCCAACCGATCAAGCACCGAAACTACGGCACCTCCGAGTTCGAGCACACGTTCAGCTCGATGACGATCCCCGGACTCCGATCCAGCAAAGTGTTGGGGAAGAGTTCCGTCAGCACGACGGCGTGGTGACGATCTTGATGTACTACAGCAGCAGGGCTTCGCCTAAACTCCGCTACAATATTATCGAGGACTATGGTGGCAGGGGGCACCGTACACGGCTAAGGAATAGATCACGTGGATCAACTTGTGTGTTCTAGGGTGCCTCTGCCTCAGTATATAAAGGACTAGAGGGGGGAGGCTGGCCGGCCAAGGTGTGGCGCGCCAGGAGAGTCCTACTCCCTCTGGGAGTAGGATTCCCCCCCCCCAATCCTAGTTGGAATAGGATTCGCGGAGGGGGAAAAGAGAGAGAGGGGGCCGGCCACCTCTCCTAGTCCTAATAGGACTAGGGGAAGGGGGAGGCGCGCAGCCCATGTAGGGCTGCCTCTTCTCTTTTCCACTAAGGCCCATCATGGCCCATTTAGCTCCCGGGGGGTTCCGGTAACCTTCCCGGTACTCCGATAAAATTCCGATTTCACCCGGAACACTTCCGATATCCAAACATAGGCTTCCAATATATCAATATTTACGTCTCGACCATTTTGAGACTCCTCGTCATGTCCGTGATCACATCCGGGACTCCGAACAACCTTCGGTACATCAAAATGCATAAACTCATAATATAACTGTCATCGTAACCTTAAGCGTGCGGACCCTACGGGTTCGAGAACAATGTAGACATGACCGAGACACGTCTCCGGTCAATAACCAATAGCGGGACCTGGATGCCCATATTGGCTCCTACATATTCTACGAAGATCTTTATCGGTCAGACCGCATAACAACATACGTTGTTCCCTTTGTCATCGGTATGTTACTTGCCCGAGATTCGATCGTCGGTATCCAATACATAGTTCAATCTCGTTACCGGCAAGTCTCTTTACTTGTTCTGTATTACATCATCCCGCAACTAACTCGTTAGTTGCAATGCTTGCAAGGCTTATGTGATGTGCATTACCGAGAGGGCCCAGAGATACCTCTCCGACAATCGGAGTGACAAAACCTAATCTCGAAATACGCCAACCCAACATGTACCTTTGGAGACACCTGTAGTACTCCTTTATAATCACCCAGTTACGTTGTGACGTTTGGTAGTACCCAAAGTGTTCCTCCGGTAAACGGGAGTTGCATAATCTCATAGTTACAGGAACATGTATAAGTCATGAAGAAAGCAAGAAGAAAGCAATAGCAAGATACTAAACGATCGGGTGCTAAGCTAATGGAATGGGTCATGTCAATCAGATCATTCTCTTAATGATGTGATCCCGTTAATCAAATAACAAATCATTGTTCATGGTTAGGAAACATAACCATCTTTGATTAACGAGCTAGTCAAGTAGAGGCATACTAGTGACACTTTGTTTGTCTATGTATTCACACATGTATTATGTTTCCGGTTAATACAATTCTAGCATGAATAATAAACCTTTTATCATGATTATAAGGAAATAAATAATAACTTTATTATTGCCTCTAGGGCATATTTCCTTCAAAGAACTACCAATCTAGTTGGCCAAACCAAACGGATAATTCGAAGAGACTTGCAAAGATAACCAATCATACATAAAAGAATTCAGAGAAGATTCAAATATTATTCATAGATAGACTTGATCATAAACCCACAATTCATCGGTCTCAACAAACACACCGCAAAAAGAAGATTACATCGAATAGATCTCCACAAGAGAGGGGAGAACTTTGTATTGAGATCAAAGAGAGAGAAGAAGCCATCTAGCTACTAACTATGGACCCGAAGGTCTGAGGTAAACTACTCACACTTCATCGGAGAGGCTATGATGATGTAGAAGCCCTCCGTGATGACGGCCCTCTCCGGCGGAGCTCCGGAACAGGCCCCAAGATGGGATCTCGTGGATACAGAAAGTTGCGGCGGTGGAATTAGGTTTTTGGCTCATGTTCTGATCGTTTGGGGGTACGTATGTATATATAGGAGGAAGAAGTACGTTGGTGGAGCACCGAGGGGCCCACGAGGCAGGGGGCGCGCCCTTGGGGGGGCGCGCACCCACCCTCGTGACCTCCTCTTTGACTCCTTGGAGTAGGGTCCAAGTCTCCTGGATCACGTTCGGTGAGAAAATCACGTTCCCGAAGGTTTTATTCCTTTTGGACTCCGTTTGATATTCTGTTTCTCCGAAACACTGAAATAGGCAAAAAAATAGCAATTCTGGGCTGGGCCTCCGGTTAATAGGTTAGTCCCAAAAATAATATAAAAGTGGAAAATAAAGCCCAATATAGTCCAAAACAGTAGATAATATAGCATGGAGCAACCAAAAATTATAGATACGTTGGAGACGTATCAGGCATGCCCAAGCTTAATTCCTGCTCGTCCTCGAGTAGGTAAATGATAAAAAGAGAATTTTTGATGCGGAGTGCTACTTGGCATAATTTCAGTGCAAATCTTCTTAATTGTGGTATAAATATTCAGATTAGAAAGATTCAAGACAAAAGTTTATATTGACATAAAAATAATAATACTTCAAGCATACTAACAAAGAAATTATGTCTTCTCAAAATAACATGGCCAAAGAAAGTTATCCCTACAAAATCATATAGTCTAGCTATGCTCTATCTTCACCACACAAAATATTTAAATCATGCACAACCCCGATGACAAGCCAAGCAATTGTTTCATACTCTAACTTTTTCAAAACTTTTTCAGTCTTCACGCAATACATGAGTGTGAGCCATGGATATAGCACTATAGGTGGAATAGAGTGGTGGTTGTGGAGAAGACAAAAAGGAGAAGATAGTCTCACATCAACTAGGCGTATCAATGGGCTATGGAGATGCCCATCAATTCTCCTTAATGAACTCCCAATCAACCCATCTGATGTCACACACTATGGGCTTCTTATCAAGCAGAATTGTCTCATAGAAGTCCTGATGTTCCTTAGTGTGAAACCTGTAGTCCACAGCAGTTCTCCTCCTGACAGCATATGGATCAGACTATCTCCATATTCTCTTGTAGAACTTGTTGAAGTTCTTCACCATTAGACTCAATTCTTCATTGAAGGTTTGCTTCTCACTTGATGATGTGGGAGCATCACAAGAGGCTTTGTAAGCACCACTTGACTTGTTGTGAAGCTCTTCCTTATCCTTGAGTGACATCTCATGAGCAACAATTCTTCCAACTTCCGTTGGCTTGAGATCTTTGTAATTGGGCATCATTTGGATCAATGTGCACACGGTATCATATTTTCCATCCAAGGCTCTTAGGATCTTCTTGATGATGAATCTATTGGTCATCTCTTCACTTCCTAAGCCGGCAATCTCATTTGTGATGAGAGCAAGTCTAGAGTACATTTCAGCGATACATTCACCATCCTTCATTTTGAACTTGTCAAGCTGACTTTGAAGCACATCCAATTTGGATTCCTTGAAATATTCGGTACCTTCGTGCATATCAATAAAAGTATCCCAAATTTCCTTTGCATTATCAAGACGGCTGATTTTGTTGAATTCTTCGGGGCATAATCCGTTGAAGAGAATATCACAAGCTTGAGCATTGTATTGTAGCATCTTCAATTCTTCCGTGGTAGCTTCACGGTTTGGTTCTCTCCCATCGAAGAAATCACCTTGCAAGACAATACACACAATAGCCTAAACGGCGGGGTTATGTCCAAGAATATGCATTTTCATCTTATGCTTCCAACTAGCAAAATTTGTACCATCAAAGTAAGGACCTCTACGGTGGTAATTTCCCTCGCTAGACGCCATACTCTCCTAGGTTGTGCAACCAAGGCTATGACCACCAAAAGCTATGGAAATCAAAGCAAATGGAAACCAAAGCTCTGATACCACTTGTAGGATCGAAAGTATGTCTAGAGGGGGGTGATTAGACTACTTGACAAAATAAAAATCTAGCCTTTTCCCAATTTTAGTTCTAGGCAGATTTTAGCAACTTAGCACAAGTCAAGCAATCAACCTACACATGCAATTCTAAGAGTATAGCAGCGGAAAGTAAAACAATTGCATATGAAGGTAAAGGGAGGAGTTTGGAGTGTGCAAATGCAATTGGAGACACGGAGATTTTCGCATGGTTCCGATAGGTGGTGCTATCGTACATCCACGTTGATGGAGACTTCAACCCACGAAGGGCAATGGTTGCGCGAGTCCACGGAGGGCTCCACCCACGAAGGGTCCATGAAGAAGCAACCTTGTCTATCCCACCATGGCCGTTGCCCACGAAGGACTTGCCTCACTTGGGTAGATCTTCACGAAGTAGGCGACCTCCTTGCCCTTACAAACTCCTTGGTTCAACTCCACAATCTTGACGGAGGCTCCCAAGTGACACCTAACCAATCTAGGAGACACCACTCTCCAAGAGGTAACAAATGGTGTGTTGATGATGAACTCCTTGCTCTTGTGCTTCAAATGATAGTCTCCCCAACACTGAACTCTCTCTCACAGGATTTGGATTAGGTGGAATGATGATTTGAGTTGAAAGCAACTTGGGGAAGTCTAGAGATCAAGATTTATATGGTTGGAGTGGAATATCTTGACTTCAACACAAGTGTAGGTGGTTCTCTCTCAGAAAATGTATGTTGGAAGTGTAGGCATGTTCTGATGGCTCTCTCCATGAATGAAGAGTGGGTGGAGGGGTATAAATAGCCTCCACACAAAATCTAACCATTACACACAAATCACCAAACTCGGTGGGACCGAATCATGAAACTCGGTCAGACCGATTTAGTTCAAAATGTGAACGTTAGGATTTTCGGTGGGACCGACATGTCAACTCGGTGAGACCGATTACACAAACTCGGTGAGACCGATTTTGGTTATGGACTAACAGAGAGTTGGTCAGGCAAAATCGGTGGGACCGACTCGCTCATCTTTGTTGGACCGAAACGTTACAAAAGGGAAACATAGAGTTTGCATTGCAATCTCGGTGGGACCGATCGCTCATCTCGGTTTGACTAAAACATTTTGAAGGGAAATAGAGAGATTACAATCCCATCTCGGTGAGACCGAGATCCCTATCGGTTAGATAAAAAATACTAGGGTTTCTGGCAGTGGCTATGTCAACTGAACTCGGTGGCGCCGGATAGAAAGTTTCGGTGGGGCCGAGTTTGACTTTTGGTTTGGGACATATGTGGATGTGAGAAAGTAGTTGAGGACTTTTGGAGCATATCACTAAGCACTTTGAGCAAGCAAGCCATTAGGCAACACCTCATCCCCTCTTAATAGTATTGGCTTTTCCTATGGACTCAATGTGATCTTGGATCACTTGAAATGAAAAGATGTAGAGTCCTGAGCTTTGAGCTTGAGCCAATTCTTTGTCCTTAGAATTTTGAGGGATCCACTTTTCTCATCCATGCCATGCCAATCATTGAGCTTTCCTGAAAAGTTTATCTTGAAATAGCATTAGCTCAATGAGCTATATGTTGTTAGGAATTACCAAAACCACCCAGGGATAGTTGCACTTTCACAGAGTCACCTATTCTGCACATCTCCAAATGAGCTGAAAATTTATGGAGAATTGTTTTGGAATATATAAAAAATACTAGAGCAAATAACTACCAAAGGGGGCCCACCAGGCGGGCACAACCCACCTAGGCGCGCCCTGGTGGGTTGTGCCCTCCTCGGCCCACCTCAAGTGCCCATCTTCTGGTATATAAGTCATTTTGACCTAGAAAAATACATAAGAGGAGGACTTTCGGGATGAAGCACCGCCGTCTCGAGGCGGAACTTGGGTAGGAGCACTTTTGCCCTCTGGCGGAGTGATTCCGCCGGGGAACTTCCCTCCCGGAGGGGGAAATCATCGTCATCGTCATCATCATCACCAACAACCCTCTCATCTTTGGGATGCTAATCTTCATCAACATCTTCAACAACACCATCTCCTCTCAAACACTAGTTCATCTCTTGTGTTCAAACTTTGTACCAGAACCTCAGATTGGTACTTGTGGGTGACTGTAGTGTTGATTACATCTTGTAGTTGATTACTATATGGTTTATTTGGTGGAAGATTATATGTTCAGATCCATTATGCTATTTAACACCCCTCTGATCTTGAGCATGATTATCATTTGTGAGTAGTTCCTTTTGTTCTTGAGGTCACGGGAGAAATCTTGCTGCAAGTAATCATGTGAACTTGATATGTGTTCGATATTTTGATGATATGTATGTTGTGATTCCCTTAGTGGTGTCATGTGAACGTTGACTACATGGCACTTCACCATATTTGGGCCTAAGGGAATGCATAGTGGAGTAGTTATTATATGATGGGTTGCTAGAGTGACAGAAGCTTAAACCCTAGTTTATGCGCTACTTTGTAACGGACAGATTTGGATCCAAAAGTTCAATGCTATGGTTAGATTTTATCTTAATACTTTTCTCGTAGTTGCGGACACTTGCGAGGGGGTTAATCATAAGTAGGAGGTTTTTTCAAGTAAGAACAGCACCTAAGCACCAGTCCACCCACATATCAAATTATCAAAGTAGAGAACACGAATCAAACCAACATGATGAAAGTGACTAGATGAAATCCCCGTGTACCCTCAAGAACCTTTGCTTATTATAAGAAACCGTTTTGGCCTTTCCTTTGCGACAAAAGGATTGGGCTACCTTGCTGCACTTTATTTACCGACACCGTTACTTGCTTGTTACAAATTACCTTGCTATCAAACTACTCATTACCGACCATTTCAGTCCTTGCAAAAATTACCTTGCTGAAAACCACTTGTCATTTCCTTCTACTCCTCATTGGGTTCGACACTCTTACTTATCGAAAGGACTACAGTTGATCCCCTATACTTGTGGGTCATCAAGTCTCTTTTCTGGTGCCATTGCTGGGGAGTGAAGCGCTCTTGGGAAGTGGAAATTGGTGAGGAAAAATTATTACTACATGCTGAAATTTATTGTCACCTGTTACTATGGAGAATCATCCTTTGAGGTGTTTGTTCGGAGTATCTTCACCTCGACTAGAACCACAATTAGTTGCCCCTCAACCTACTGCACCTACTGAAAATATTGGTTATGAAGTTCCTTTGGGTATGATAGAACAACTGCTAGCTAAGCCTTATGCAGGAGATGGAACTGAACATCATGATATGCACTTGATATATGTGGATGAAACTTCTGGATTATTTAAGCTTGTAGGTATATCCAGAGATGAAACTAAGAAGAAGATTTTCCTTTTATCTTTGAATGGAAAAGCATTGACATGGTATAGGCTATGCGATGACATTGGATCTTGGAATTGGAATCGATTGAAATTGGAATTTCACAAAAAAAATTATCCTATGCATCTAGTTCATCGTGATCGGAATTACGTATATAATTTTTGGCCTCGTGAAGGAGAAAGTATCGCTCTAGAATTGGGGAGGCTTAAGTCAATGTTATATTCATGCCCCAATCATGATCTCTCGAGAGAAATTATTATTTAGAACTTTTATGCTCGGCTTTCTCGTGATGATCAATCCATGCTCAATACTTCTTGTACTGGTTCTTTTATGAATAAGACTATTTTCAGGTGGGATCTTTTAGAAAGAATTAAACGCAACTCTGAAGATTGGGAACTCAACGAAGGTAAAGATTCAGGTATTAATCTTGAGTTTGATTGTGTTAAATCTTTTATGAATACCGATGCATTTCAAAAGTTTAGCACTAAATATGGACTTGACTCTGAGATAGTAGCCTCTTTTTGTGAATCATTTTCTATTCATGTTGATCTCCCTAAGGAGAAGTGGTTTAAATATCACCCCCCTATTAAAGAATAAATTAAAGAACCAGTCGTAGTTAAAGATGAAACAATTATTTACAATGTTGATCTAGTTGTGCCTACTGCTTATATTGAAAAACCACATTTCCCTGTTAGGATAAAGGAACATGCTAAGGTTTCAACTATGGTTCGCAAAGGTAGTATCAGAGCACTCAAATCCAATGTACAAATCGTAGTAGAACCTAGTACTGCCATGGTTAAAGCTCTTCTGGTAGAAAATATAGAAGGGCATGTTATTTATTTCTGTGATGAAGCTGCTAGAATTGCCAAGCCTGATGAAAAAGATAAGCATAGACATGTTGTTGGCATGCCTGTTTTCCCAATCAAAATAGGAGATCATTGTTATCATGGTTTATGTGATTTAGGTGCTAGTGTGAGTGCTATTCCTTTTACCTTCCAAGAAATTATGAATGACATAGCACCCGCTGAAATAGAAGACATAGATGTTACTATTAAACTTGCTAATAGAGACACTATCACACCACTTGGTATTGTTAGATATGTTGAAGTCTTGTGTGGGAAAATAAAATATCCTACTGATTTTCTAGTTCTTGGTTCCCCACAAGATGACTTTTTCCCATTATCTTTGGTAGAGTATTCTTGAACATTGTCAATGCTACTATAGATTGTCATAAACAAACTGTTAGTGTTAGCTTTGGTGATGAGTCTCATGAATTTAATTTCTCCAAGTTTAGTAGACAACCTCATAAGAAAGAATTACCTAGTAAGTATGGAATAATTGGTCTTGCTTCTATTGTCATGCCTCCTACTGATCCACTAGAACAATATTTGCTAGACCATGAAAATATATTCATATGCATGAAAGAAATGAAATAGATAAAATCTTCGTTGAACAACGACCTTTGCTTAGACACAATTTGCCTATTGAAACTCTAGGAGGTCCTCCTCCACCTAAAGGTGATCCTGTGTTTGAATTAAAACAATTGCCTGACACTTTGAAATATGCTTATCTTGATGAGAAAAGATATATCCTATTATAATTAGTGCTAACCTTTCAGGGCATGAAGAAGAAATACTATTTAAAAATCTGAAGAAGCATCGAGCTACTATTGGATATACTCTTGACGATCTTAAGGGCATTAGTCCCACTCTATGTCACCAACGACGTTTGAATCCTAAAATGAAAGAAGTGGTAAGAACTGAAATACTAAAGCTTCTGGAAGTAGGTATAATCTATCCCAGAGCTAATAGTAGATGGGTAAGTCCCGTTCACTGTGTCCCTAAGAAGGGAGGTATTACTATTGTTCCTTATGATAAAAATGAACTTATTCCACGGAGAATTGTTACTGGCTATAGAATGGTAATTGACTTCAGAAAATTAAATAAAGCAACTAGAAAAGATCATTACCCTCTGCCTTTTATTGATCAAATGCTAGAAAGACTATCTAAGCATACACGCTTTTGTTTTCTTGATGGATATTTTGGTTTTTGTCAAATACCTGTTTCACAACCTAATCAAAAGAAAACCACCTTTGCTTGTCCTTTTGGAACTTGTGCTTATAGACGTATGCCTTTTGGTTTATGCAATGCACTTGCTACCTTTCAAAGATGTATGAATGCTATATTCTTTGATTTTTGTGAAAAGATTGTTGAGGTTTTCATGGATTATTTTTTCATTTACGGAACTTCTCTTGATGATTCCTTAAGCAACCTTGATCAAGTTTTGCAGAGATGTGGGCAAACTAATCTCATCTTGAATTGTGAGAAGTGTCACTTTATAGTTAATGAAGATATTGTATTGGGACATAAAATTTCTGAACGAGGAATTGAGGTGGACAAAGCTAAAGTTGATGCAATTGAGAAAATGCCATGTCCTAGAGATATTAATGGTATTCGTAGTTTTCTCGGTCATGTTGGTTTCTATAGGGGTTTATTAAAGAATTCTCTAAAATTTCTAGGCCTCTTACAAATCTTTTACAAAAGGATATTCTATTTGTATTTTATGATGATTGTGTAGAAGCCTTTGAAACACTTAAGAAAGCCTTTAACTTCTACACCTATAGCACAACCACTTGATTGGAACTTGCCTTTTGAAATTATGTGTGATGCTAGTGATTATGTTGTTGGTGTTGTTCTAGGACAAAGAGTTGATAAAAAAATTAAATGTTATCCATTATGCTAGTAAAACTCTAGACAGTGCCCAAAGAAATTGTGCTACTACTGAAAAAGATTTTTTAGTAGTTGTGTTTGCTTGTGATATATTCAGATCATATATTGTTGATTCCAAAGTAATTGTTCACACTGATCATGCTGCTATAAAATATCTTACAGAAAAGAAAGATGCTAAACCTAGACTCATTAGGTGGGTTCTCTTCCTACAAGAATTCGATTTACATATTACTCATAGAAAAGGAGCTGAGAACCTCGTATCTGACAACTTGTCTAGGTTAGAAAATATTCTTGATGCCCACTACCTACTGATGATAGTTTTCCTGCTGAACAATTAGCTACAATAAATGTTTCTCATAACACTCCTTGGTATGCTGACTACGCTAATTATATTGTTGCTAAATACATACCACCTAGTTTCACATACCAACAAAAGAAAAAAGTATTCTATTATTTAAGACATTACTTTTGGGATGACCCACGTCTTTATAAATAAGGGGTAGATGGTATTATTAGACGTTGTGTACCTGAGCATGAACAGGGACAAATCCTACGGAAATGTCATTCTGAAGCTTATGGAGAACATCATGCGGGAGATAGAACTGCTCACAAGGTATTGTAATCTAGTTTTTATTGGCCTACTCTCTTCAAGGACGCCCGTAAGTTTGTTTTATCTTGTGATGAATGTCAAAGAATTAGCAATATCGATAAGCGTCAATAAATGCCTATGAATTATTCACTTGTCGTTGAACCATTTGATGTTTGGGGTTTTGATTATATGGGACCTTTTCCTTCCTCTAATGGGTACACTCATATTTTGGTTGTTGTTGATTATGTTACTAAGTGGGTAGAAGCTATTCCAACTAGTAGTGTTGATCATAACACTTCCATTAAAATGCTTAAAGAAGTTATTTTCCCAAGGTTTGGAGTCCCTAGATATTTAATGACTGATGGTGGTTCACACTTTATTCATGGTGCTTCCCATAATGTGGGGGGTTTGGTAAGACATATGCCAATGGATGGCTAATCATGATGGGGGCTAGTAAGACATCGCTGGTGCTAGGAAACAGGATGAGGAGAAGACATGCACGCCGGCGAATCTTACCCAGGTTCAAGGCTCTCCGTGGAGATAACACCCCTAGTCCTGCTCTGCGGGGTCTCCGCATGATCACTCAAGCAACAATGGTGGATAGAAGCTTGCTCCTTGAGCTGTTTCTCTAGAGGGGGAAGGAGAGCAAGTCTAGCCCTAGCTTTTTCTCTCTATATGAGTGTGTGGGTAAACAAGAGGTTGAACCCTTTGCATGGGTGCCCTAGGGGGTTTATATAGGCCTAACCCCAGGGGTACAATGGTAATCCGGGCGGGTGTAGGCCCGAGCCGTCAGTGTCTCTGGTCGCCGGCTTCTCTGCTGGCCAATGGGGCTCGCCGCCTGGTGGGTCCCGCCGTCCGTCCTGTACTTGGCCGACAGGCTGTACCCGCCGCTTGCGGGTCTTGTCAGCTGCATGTTACTGTAGCGATGTGGCTAACGATGCGTGCTTTGTCGGGGGAGGCATGGCTACAGTGCCGCCGCCTAGCGGGCGTTCACTGTAGCCATTCCCCGTCTCGTCTGGTTAATGGCGCACTGGCCCCCAAGAGGGGGAGGGCCGCCTGGTCATCTGCCGGCCTCTACTGAACCGACTGGCCAGGGACGGCCGCCTTCCGGTCTTCCCGATGTTGAGTGGGGCTCGCCGCCTGCGGGCCGTACCGACAGCACGTCATGGGGGCGCAGTCCCCTCTGACAGGGGTGACATCAGGGTCAGCGTGGCAACAGTGTTGCGCCGAACGGAGGAGCCCTGCTTGGTACGGTGCACTGTGGCCTCGCTATGCCCTAGACTAGGGGCGGCGTGGCGTGTTGTAGCCATGCCCCATCTCGTCACATTTATGAGGGTGCAAACTCTGAGAGCGCTTGGGGCCGCCTGCTGGGAGCCGGCCTCTCCAGAGGCCGCCTCCCAGGAGTTGGCCCATCTTGAGGCCGCCTGCTGGGCCATGCCGCCTTCCAGCAGCCGATCGCCTGGACCAGTCGGCAGCGAGAAGTTGGCGCCTTGATCTTGGATTCTTGAGGGGCGCAGTCGGCCCCGATGGCTTGAAACGCCATGGGGAGCTGTTGAGGCTACCCGTGGCCAATTACTCCGACAGTAGTCCCCGAAGCTGGTGTGGCACCGCGGCTGAAAGTGACATGGAGCCGCAGCAGCTTCCTACCATGAGTAATTCTGTTGATCTCGCTTCATCCGTCTTCCGGGGCGCCGACTGCCTGGAGTCGGACACAACCAGGCGGCTACCTGGTGGTTTTCGAAACATCGAGGCGGGAACCAAACGGCGCGCTAGCCTAGTCCTCGGCCAGCCGCCAGCTATTCGTGTGCCATGTGGCGCCAGCAGGCCAGGGGTCCTGCCAGCCCACGCGTCCGATGGGACGTGGCCGCAGGCTAGGGCCCGCCACTACCGGGCCTCGGCCCGCGTGCGGATCCACTGTGGCCGAGGCGGGCGGTTGGGCTTCTGGGCGCTTTTACCCCGCGCTCTTTACTGCGCAGTTAGTGCAGGGACATGCGGTGGTGGGCGCAGTTAATCCCACGAACCCCACGCTCCGCCCCCTCAGCTTCGCAGCCCTAGGCTACAAATAGGAGGAGGGGCGGCACTAGCACGCGCGCCCATCTCCCCCTGCTCCTTCCTCTTCTTCTTCCTTCTCTCCGCCGCCACCGCTCCCCCGCAGTCTCGTCGGAGTGCCGTCGCGGCTTCTCGTGGCACAGCCTTTCTCCCCGCAGCGCTGCCATTCCACCGTGGATCCGCTCCTCCTCCACCGTGTCGCGCCTCCATCGAGCCTTCAACATCCATGGCGCGCGACAAGGTGAACTCCGGTGCCTGGGATGGCTCCAACATCCAGCAGGACCACCTTGACTTCTTGTGTGACACAAGGCGGCTGCCCGACGCGGGCCAGGTTGAGGCGCGCGTCCTGTCGGCGAAAGAAATCACGCCGGCGCCGAAAGATGGTGAGCGCGTCGTGTTCCGGACGCATTTCCTCCGCGGCTTCGGCTTGCCGATCAGCGGTTTTCTTCGCTCCTTCCTCGAGTTCTATAACCTTCAGCCGCACCACCTAACGCCCAACACGATGGTGCTTTTGTCGTCCTTTGTCACGATGTGTGAAGGCTACCTCGGCATTCGCCCCAAACTCGAGCTGTGGGGGAGTGTTTCTACACCAAGATCGGCGTCGCCGTCAAGGACGAGCCGGCCGAGTGCAGTGCCTTCATCGCGGTGCGGCGCCTAGGAGCCGGCAACCGTTTCCCCCCATCACTCTGATCCAGTCTATCAAGCTGTGGAAGAAATCATACTTCTACATGAAGCATGCTGACCCAGCGGTGGACTTCCTCAACTTGCCGCCCTATGAAGCCGGCCCACCGGCTGAACCTCGCTCCGGCTAGACGTACAAGCCGAAGCACCTGTCGGCCGCTGCTGCCACCGCAGTCGCTAGGCTCGAGGAGATTATGGACCTGGAGGGCCTCCAGGCGGCCGACTTGCTGACGGCTTTTGTGACGCGTCGGGTTCTCCCCCTCCAAGGCCGGCCTCACATGATTTGTCAGATGAGTGGTCACCAGGACCCATGCTTGCTGTCCGCCCGCGAGATGTCGGTCGCGGAGGTGGCCCATAAGGTTAATGAGATCGCGAACCTCAAGCTTGCGACGGACTGACGGTTTGGCAAGCCGCCGTACTCCCGCGCTAATCTGCCTCCTGCCGTAAGTTCCTGATCTTCTCTCTTTTTGATCTTCATTTCTTCTGCTGAGTTCTGGCTTGCAAACTGAACAGTAAGATGCGTCATAGCTCCTTCCGACCGAGCAATCGGCCGACGCCATGGCACAAGGCCAGGACTTCCTGTCGGACTGGGCGATGAATGACGCGAACGACCCCGACTTGGGGGCGGCCGCCTTGGAAGATGATGCCACGGGTGGTGGCGATGGGGCAGGCGGCTCCGGAGGAGTAGGCTGTATTGAGGCGTGGTCGGACGATGACACAGAGGAGGTCGGGCGGCGCCGCCAGCCGGCTGGTAACAAGGAGAGGACGAGCTCCTCAGTAGCGCCATCCACACCAGGCGGCGCGCCGAAACGCCGAGCCAGCACGCAGCTGCATGGCGCCCGGACGAAGAAGCCCAAGGGCTCGGCTGCAGTGACCAAATGAGAGGAGGCCGCCACGAAGGCCTTCCAGTTCCAGAGGGCCACGAAGCAGCCGCCGATGGTGCATGCGTGAGTGCTTGCTCCTCTTCTTGTTTTCTCTTGTTTTTTGTAGACTTCTGCTAAATTTTCTTCAACTCGCGCTAATCAGGGCACCGCTCTCTCTTGAGCAGTCGACCTCCGCATCGATCGTCGGAGGGCCGGAGGGCTCTACCAACACCTGCCGCGTGGACCAACGCGCCGAGCTCCAGGCGGCGACGGAGCGGAACGCGTGGGAAGCGCGCGATGAGAAGGAGAGGGCGGACCGAGCGAAGGCGGACGCTGTTAGGGCAGCGCAGGAGGAGGCCGATGTGGCAGCCAGGGCCCTGGTCGATGCCTCAGCAAAGGCCCAGGCGGAGGAGGCGGCCAAGACCCAGGCGGACGCAGCCATCGGGGCGCAAGCGGGGCTAGCCACGAATGGCCAGGCCCCACTACTGATCATTCCGCTGCGCTCCATGCCGCCAGCGCCAGAGGTCGTGGCGCCGACTGGAGGGGCCAACATCGACGAGCCGGTCATGGAGAGGGAGGGGGAGACGCCATCGTCCCAAGGCCGTAGGTGCCTCCACAGGCGCCGGCTACCGAGGCCCAAGACAGTCGGCCCAACGCGCCGCCAGCGTCTCAAGGCGGTGGCGAGCTGGTGGTGGGGGCGACTTCCGTCGTTCACTCCCCGACACGCCGGCGCACAGGAAAGGCGACCTCGGCTCCCCTGCCCCAAGATATTGGAGCCTCGAGCTCGTCGTTTCCTGATGCCAAAGCTACCAGCTCCGCGCCGACAGAGTGGTTGCACGGGGGCGGGACGGGCACCCTGATCAGGGCGACGCAGGACGTCCAGGCCGACTTTAGGGCCGAAGCCGCCGCCCTTCAGCAAGTTATGAAGGAGTTCATGAAGACGCGGGCCACCGTTCGGGTATGTTTCTTGCTTCTTGCCTTTTATTTTTGGGATCTTCGGCGGGGGCGTGCCAGCGCACCCGCTGGGTGTAGCCCCCGAGTTCTGGTCCGACTGCTGACAAGTCGGGTGGGAACTTCCTAGCGGGTTCTAAGTTATGACTCCCCTTTCTTTCTGTTGCTTCGTTGTAGGGCTGCCACAATGTCCGCGCGGTCACCTTCAACGCCCAGACCAAGGAGCTGGACAAGCGGACCGCGGACATGGTTGAGAGCTGGAGTAAGCACTCCACCCTCTTGCTTCTTTGTTGAATTGTTCAATCCATCAGCGGGGCGCGTCATCGCACCCGCGGGGTGTAGTGCCCGAGATTCGGGTCGACTGCTGAGCAGTTGGGCCAGATCTTTCCGGTGTTTGCTTGTCTTTGTTGATCATTGATTGTTTTTCTTCTTTTCCTTCGTAGGCGCCAATGCTACCTTGCAGCAGCAACTCGGCGAGGCTCAATCCGCGCTACGCGCCAGGGAGGCGGCGTGCCTCGAGGCGGAGCAGGAGTGTGACCGCCTGGCCAAGCAGCTGGCTGACCAGGCGAACGCCCATAAGGCGGAGCTGCAGAAGCTCAAGGACGCGGAGGAGGCCCTCCAGCCGAGTTCGAGAGTCAGCGCTCGAACTAGGTTGACACGCAGGAAGCCCTGGAGGCCGGCTACATCGAGATTGAGGATCTGCTCGACGGTACGTTGCTCTTTCCTTGTTCTGCCTGCCGACTTGTCCTGCATGCCTTCGTCCGCCTTCTCATTTCTTTCTTCTTTTCCTGAGCAGAGTACTTCCCTGGCTACTCCGCCGCTGCCAACTAGGCCGTCGAGGCCCACCGTGAAGAGCGGAGGCAGGCTGGCGTGGTGGTCGCGCCCAACGCCCCCCGAACTCTTGCCGAGGAGATGGTCGCCATCGAGGCTCGTCTCCAGCCGGCGCATTGGGCTCTTCGCCATCTTCAGAATAGGCACGAGCTCCTATTCTGCGCACCGCCAGCCGGACCTCTGACTGGTTGGAGGCGGCTATCGGCCGCATCGAGGCATGGAAGGGCTCCTCTACTCAGGCGGGTGCGCGTCGAGCTTTGGAGTTTGTCAAGGGGTGGTACCCTGGACTGAATTTGGACTAGCTCGCAACCCTTCGAGTCAAAGCCGGCGCGGAGCTGGAAGCGGTGGCGCCTCAGCTTCGCCATCGCGCCGCGGCGCTCGTCGAGTATACGGACACCGGCGTCTTCCACCCCGATCTGGATGAAGCGGGCGCCGAAGTGCCGCCCAACTGGTTCAGGCTGAACCCAGAAAACGACGAAGACTCGGTGGAGGAGATTGCCTCCAGCGATGAAGGCGAAGAGGAGGAGGATGAGGACGAGGGCAGGGAAGGCGACGCGCCGGGTGGTGAAGATGACGGCCGGCCTCAGCCTGACCAGGTCTTGACCAACGGGCGAGACGCCGGTGAACCGACTGCTGCCGGTGCTGACCAGGCCGAGACCCACCAAGCGGCCGCTCCACCACCCGAAGCCTCTACCTCTGTCGGCCTCTCCAATCCGGCTGCTACTCCTTTGGCCTGGGCGGCCAAGTTATCTTTCTTTTCCCTGTTTTGTAATTCTCGAACAAAATTTGTTAAGTTCACGCAATTCCACCCGCTGGGGGTGTGTTCAAACTCTGTTGAATGCTGGCGAAGGACCTTTTGCTGTAAAAAGTAATCTTTTCCGACTTCTGACTTGTCTTGCTTTTCTACTTCTTTGTCTTTTTCCTTTGCCGCCTTCCCTTGGTTGTCGTCTTACCAGTCGAACAGCCGCTCTGCGATCTGTGACTGGATCAAGTACTTGGCCATTTGGGAAGAACAAGTACTTCAGCCATTCGGTAGAATGTAGCAATTTTATGTTAGAAATCGGCCGGCCGGCTGCTCGGCAATCGGTCGGCGAGGGAGGAGTCGACTCGGCCTATGCAAAATGTTTTAGTCCTTAGCCATTTTTCGTGTGGCACTCCTGCCTTCATCTCTTGCCGGCCGAACAGCCGCTCTGCGAGCTGTGGCTTGTGGCAAGAGAGGGCTTAGGTGTCGGCACACTACTTGTCCGACTGCAGGTAACATTGGCATAGTACGAGACGGCAAGCCCCTGGGCTGACTGGTCGAACCCGGTGCAAAGCAGAATAGTGAAATAATACATCCATAGGCATAGAACTTATCATATAGATAAAGGTGGTAGCCCTTGAGTGCTCCTCAAGGGCCCCGATGACTTAGTGCTTTAATACAAAAGGCAGCGTGATACATACTGAATCAACTGTAAAATCTTCGGAGGAGGTTTGCATTCCACGGGCGCTCTGATTCCTTGCCCGAGTCGTCTCTCTTGCGTGCTCTGGGCGTCGATGAGGTAGTAGGAGTCGTTCCCCAATTCCTTGCTGATGATAAAGGGGCCTTCCCAAGGGGTCGAGAGCTTGTGATGGCCGGCTGTTCGCTGGATCAGCCGGAGCACAAGGTCTCCCTCCTGGAAGGATCTTGGCTTGACCTTCCGACTGTGGTAGCGGCACAGACTCTGCTGGTAGATGGCGGACCGGCTGAGTGCTAACAGCCGGCCCTCCTCTAGCAGATCGACGTCGTCTTCTCCTGCTTCTTTCGCTTCCGCCTCAGTGTACATGGTGACGCGATGTGAGTCAAACTCAATGTCAGTTGGGATGAAGGCCTCAGCATCATACATGAGGAAGAATGGAGTGAAGATGGTTGACTTGTTCGGAGTGGTGCGGAGGCTCCAAAGGACGGCCGCTAGCTCGTCAATCCAGCAGCCGACTGACCGCTCCAAAGGCTCGACCAGTTGGGGCTTGATGCCGGAAAGGATGAGGTCGTTTGCTCGCTCAACTTGGCCGTTTGACTATGGATATGCAACGAACGCTAGGTCTAGTCGGATGCCCTGCGTCGCGCAAAAACGGGCCAAGGCTCCTTTGGCAAAATTTGTGCCATTATCAGTGATGATGTTGTGTGGTACTCCGTACCGAGTGGTGATGTCTGCAATGAAAGTCACGGAAGTAGGCCCATTCAACTTCTTGATTGGTTTTGCTTCAATCCACTTGGTGAACTTGTCCACGGCGACAAGCAGATGGGTCATGCCGCTGCGTGCTGTCCTGAATGGTCCCACCATATCCAGCCCCAAACGGCAAAGGGCCATGCTAGGGGAATGGTCTTGAGTGCAGAAGCCGGTAGATGTTGCTGCGAGCTGAACTTCTGACACCCTTTGCAATGCTTGACTAGATCCTTTGCATCCTCCAAGGCGGTCGGCCAGAAGAAACTATGGCGGAAAGTTTTGGCCACGAGTGATCTGGAAGCTGCATGGTGGCCGCACTCGCCTTGGTGGATATCTTTGAGGATTGCCTGGCCCTTTTCTGCTTCTACGCAGCGCTGAAAAACTCCAGCCACGATGCGCCTGACGAGCTCTCTGTTCACTATTGTGTAGGCTCCTGCTCGGCGCTGTACTTGCCGGGCCGAGATCTCATCAGTCGGCAGCTCTCTATTCACCAAAAACTTGAGGATGAGCTCTGCCCATGATGGTGCTTGAATCTCTTCTATTGTCACGACAGCCACTAGCACGAGGGCGGTTGGGCCGGGAGGCGGCGGGTCGGCGTTGATTGTCGCTTGCTACGTGGCTGAAGTCCCCGGGCTGACCGTCGCGGCCCCTAGGCCGGGTGCGAATGCTGCAGTCCTTGAACCGCTTGGCAAAGTCCCTGGGGCGCTTGGTGAAGTCCCTGGGCCGACTGTGACAGTCCTCGGGCCGGGTTGTGAATTCCTCGGGCCGGGTGCGACTGCCACGGTCCCCGTGCCGCCTGCTGAGGTCCGTGAGCCGGCTACCGCGGCCCTAGAGTTGGATCCGACTGCTTCGGGAGGAGCCGGCACAAAGATGGACTCAGATTCTAGGGAAGGCTTGATCGATGGCTTGAGGAGGTGCAGAAGGGAGACACCGGCTAGTATTGATTGTCGGGTGGAGCCGATTCGTGCCAAGGCATGTGCTTGCTCATTGTCGGCTCTTGGCACGTGGAGGAACTCGCACCCCTCGAAGTATCCACTGAGTTGCTGGACGAGGAAGCAGTAGCTTGCCATATTTGCATCCTTGGTGTCCCAGTCACCAGAAGACTGTTGGACCACCAAGTCGGAGTCGCCGTAGCATAGGATCCGACGGATGCCGATCTCTTTGGCCAATCGGAGGCCGTGTATTAGTGCTTCATACTCGGCCACATTGTTGGAAGCGGCAAAGTGGATTTGCAATGTGTATTTGAGCTTGTCGCCTTTGGGAGAGGTGAGGATGATGCCAGCTCCCAAACCAGTGCGCATCTTCGAACCATCAAAATGCATCCGCCAATGGGTGGAGTTCGGCGCTGGTGGCAGGTACTGGGTCTCGGCCCAGTCGATGAGGAAGTCGGCCAGTTCTTGGGACTTGATGGCGGTGCAGGCCTAGTAGAAGATGGTGTAGGGGGCCAAATCGATGGCCCATTTGGCCACTCGGCCAGAAGCATCTCTGTTGCCAATGATCTCAGCGAGTGGGGCAGTGTAGACAACCGTGATCGGGTGCTCTTAAAAGTATGGTTTTAGCTTCTTGGCGGCAAAGTGCATGTCGTAGCACATCTTCTGATAGTGAGGGTAGTTCTGCTTTGAAGTTGACAGCACCTCGCTCAAATAGTAGACCGGCCTCTAGACCAGATGTGCCCTGCCGTCCTCCGGGCGCTCCACCACTATGACTGTGCTGACCACCCGGGTGGTGGCAGCGATGTACAGGTACATGGGCTCTTTAGCGGTCGGAGCCGCTAGGACAGGCGGCATGGTCAGCGTCTTTTTCAGTTGGAGAAAAGCGTCATCTGCCTTGTCATTCCACTCAAAATGAGTGGTCTTCTTCATGAGCTGGTACAGGGGAAGAGCCTTCTCGCCCAGCCGACTGATGAACCGGCTGATGGACGCCAAGCAGACGGTGAACTTCTGGACGTCTCGCAGTCGGGTGGGCTTCTCCATCCTCTCGATTGCTTTGATCTTCACAGGGTTGCACTCAATGCCGCGTTCTGAGACCAGGAAGCCAAGGAGCTGGCCGGCTGGCACTCCGAACACGCACTTTTCCGGGTTGAGCTTGATTTGAAATCGGCGTAGATTTTCAAAGGTTTCCTTGAGGTCTTCGAGGAGTGTGTTGTGCTTCTCCGTCTTCACCACAATATCGTCTACGTAGACATGGGCATTTCTTCCGAGTTGCTTCAGGAGGCATTTCTGCATGCAACACTGAAAAGTGGCACCGGCATTCCTCAGGCCGAATGTCATGGTCAGGTAGCAGAAGGCTCCGAATGGTGTGATGAAGGCAGTCTTCAGGCGGTCTGCGGGTTCAGCTTGATCTGGTGGTATCCTGAGTAGGCATACAAATAATCAATAGCTCGCATCCGGCTGTGGAGTCTATCACTTGGTCTATCCGTGGCAGAGCAAACGGATCTTTTGGGCAGGCCTTGTTGAGGCTGGTGTAATTAATGCACATGTGCCACTTGTTATTCTTCTTTAGTACAAGGACTGGGTTGGTAAGCCATTCTGGGAAGAAAACTTCCATGATAAAGCCGGCTGCCAACATAAGGGTGATCTCTTCTCCAACGATTCTTCTCTTCTCCTCCAACAGTCGGCGGAGGGGTTGCTTGACTGGCTTGGCATCTTCTGTGACATGTAGCTTTTGCTCGGCGAAATACGTTGGAACACTCGGCATGTCTTTGGGAGACCATGCAAAGATGTCCCGATTCTCATGGAGGAAATCGATGAGGTCGCTTTCCTATTTGCTGTCAAGATTTGCACCTATGACAGCGTACCTCTCCAGGTGCTCTGGGTCCAGCGGTATCTTCTTTGTCTCCTTGGCCGGCTTGAAGGATCCTTCGGCTTCCGACTCCTTGGGATCGTGGGACATGTCCGGCTGCTTGCCGGCCATGGCCACCACCCGGTCAAGGAGCCGCTTCTCGGCAATGATCACAAGCGACTCGGCCAGCCGGCTGCTAGCAGCCGCACAGTCGGACGACTTCTGATAATCTTCGGAGATGGTAATGACTCCCTTGGCACTCGGCATCTTCATCTTAAGGTAGGCATAGTGTGGCACCGTCATGAACTTCGCTAAGGCAGGTCGGCCAAGCAGTGCATGGTACGGGCTTTCTAGGTCAACTACCTCAAACCAGATGGGCTCTTAGCGGAAATGGTATTTTTCCCCAAAGAGGACGTCTATCTGGATCTTGCTGATTGGTGAGTGAGAAAGGCCAGGAACTATGCCATGGAAGATAGTCCGACTGGGCGGGAGATGCTTGGGTTTGATCTTCAACTTCTCGATGGTATCGCGGTACAGGATGTTGATGTTGCTGCCGCCATCTATCAGGATTCGGGAGAAACGAGCAGCTCGCCTCTCTGTGGCAAAGGTGGCCTCCAACACCAAAGTGTAAGAACCCGGAGAATGCATTACTTCCGGGTGGTCAGCTCGGCTCCAACTGATTGGCTTCTCTGACCAGTGCATGAACTTTGGTGCTTCAATGGCTACGGCATTCACCTCTCGGGACTGTTGGCGCCGGCTGCGCCTATCGTCAGCCACACTAGTGAAAACAACATATGCTCCGTGCTCCTCAGGGAATTCATCTTGAACGGCGCCGACTGCTGGGCGAGCCGCCGGCTGTTGAGGGGCGGGGGAGGCTGGCCAGCAGGCGGCGGAGGTACCAGCCCTTCGCCCTTGGAGATTTGCGCGAGCCAGTGACACTTCCGAGTGGTGTGGTTTGACGGCTTTGCGGCGCTGTGGAATTTGCAGGGAGCATCAAGGGTTTGCTCATAGGAGAAGGCGGGCAACCAATTCAGCTTGCCGCCTTTCTGATGCTTGGGCTGGGGTAGCCCTTCTGGCTGCTGATCTTCAACTGTTACCACTTGCCGGCTGGTGGAAGTCGGCATCAGGGCTTTGCGCTTGTTGTCGTTCTGCTGCTGGCGCCGACTGGTATCACCAGCCGGAGTCCGAGGAGCCTAAGGAGCCACCTTGCCAGATGCGCAACTTGAATCTCCGTCTTCATGGAGGAGTCGGCCGTGGCGTACTTGTCTGCTATGATCAGCAGCTTGTCGAGGGTCGCCGGCTCGTCACAGAGGAGTCTGTGCTTGAGCAGAGTGCCTTCTCTGCACCCGACTGTGAAGTACTCGATAGCCTGCACCTCGTGCACGCCTTCACAAGAGTTGCACAGCTCGCCCAGCGCGTGAGGTAGTCGCGAGTTGACTCGTTGGGGCCTTGGACGCACAAGGAGAGCTGGCGAGGCTTGGGCGGCCGCTTGTACGTGCTGGTAAAGTTGCGGACGAAGGCTTCAGTGAAATCTACCCATCTGTTGATGCTGCAGGGCTTCAGGTTGTTCAGCCATGTCCGGCGGTGCCCTAGAGCATGAGCGGAACATACTTTACGGCAACGCGCTTGTTCCCGTTCGCAATGCTGACGGCTGTGGAGTAGTCGACCAGCTAGTCTTCCGACTTCACGGAGCCGGTGTATTTGGGTGTATCTCTTGGGAGTGTGAACCCTTTGGGGAAGGGATCGTCACGAATGCGAGGGCCGAAACAGGGCGGGCCCAGCGCGTCTTCTTCTTCTAGTGCCAGGGACCGGTTGAGGCGGTCGATCCGGTGGAGGGCATCGTTTTCTCTGATTCCTTCTTGGGGGCCAAGCTAGCCGCCAAGACTCGGATGATCAACAGGCGGCGGGGAGACGCGTCTTTCTCTGCGCGAGGGAGGTTGGTAGTCGCCTGGTCGCTCCACCGCTCCTGGGCAGCCGTCTTGGTCGCGCTCGATGATGATGTGCGTCCGGCTGCGGCTGGCAGCCGGCTCCTTGTCTCGTCGCCCGCGGGCGCCACCAGTCGGCGCTTGGGACGTTGCGCTGTGCTCTTGGCAGGGAGGCGGGTCATCGTTCCGCCGGTTGAGCTCCTCGGCGCGGCAGTCGGCTTCTTGCTGCTCGGCAGCTGCGTCAATGAGTTGCTGGACGCACTCCGTCATATGGCGACGCTCATCACCCTCGAGGTTGTCCATCTCATCTGCTGCCGCTTTGGCGGCTCGTATGTTCTCCCTTGGCGTAGACGGGGCGATTGGCCCCGAACAAGCTGGCAATGGTCGCGCCGCGCTGTCGGACCGTGCCGATGCGGCTGGGCCCGCCAGGAGCTGGCGTGCCGCCAACGGTGCGGTCCATCTCACGCTGGTAAGCCTCCGAAAGGCGTCTCATGCTAGCTAGCTTCTTGGCGCTCTCGACGAGCTGGACGCGGCGGGCTTCCAACGTCTCGGCGTCGGCATCTTCTGCGATGGGTGCAGACAGGTCTTGCAGCGCTGCCTCGAGCGGGTCTTGGGCACCGTTACCAGGAACTCCATCGTGGCCGATGACGAGCACCTCCGTGACGGTGCTGTCACCACTGTCGGCGTGGGGAAGAGGATCATCAATGATCACCACGTTGGTAGGGAATGCGTCGAGTGACACCGTGTCAGAGTTGACGAGCATCGGGTCGGTGGAGCCAACTGACTCCAAGTCGACGGCCGGCTCGTTGGCAACATGGAGCTGGTCGAGGAAGCTGACGAGGCAGCTCTCGGGGCCGTCAGCGCCTGTGTCGGACGCAGGCTCGTCGGAGAGGCGGATCTCGCCAACAAGGTCAGTAAGGCAGCTTGTCGCATAAGCAACCTCCGCGCCAAGAAACGCGTCGGCGCAAACGCCGTTCAGCGTGCCTGGCTGGCTGCGCTCGCCACAGAGGAAGATGGTTCCTGTCCATAACAGATCTCCGGACGACGATGCACCTAGCCCCATGGTGGGAGCCAAATGTCGGGGGTTTGGTGCGACATATGCCAAAGGATGGATAATCATGATGGGGGCTAGTAAGACGTCGCCGGTGCCAGGAAACGGGATGAGGCGAAGACATGCACGCCGGCGAATCTTACCCAGGTTCAGGGCTCTCCGTGGAGATAACGCCCCTAGTCCGGCTCTGCGGGGTCTCCGCATGATCACTCAAGCAACAATGGTGGCTACAAGCTTGCTCCTTGAGTTGTTTCTCTAGAGGAGGAAGGAGAGCAAGTCTAGCCCTAGCTTCTTCTCTCTATATGGGTGTGTGGGTAAACAAGAGGCTAAACCCTTTGCATGGGTGCCCTGGGGGGTTTATATAGGCCTACCCCCCAGGGGTACAATGGTAAGGCCCGAGCTGTCAGTGTCTCTGGTCGCCGGCTTCTCTGCTAGCCAATGGGGCCCGCCGCCTGGTGGGTACTGTTGTCCATCCTGTACTTGGCTGACATGCCGTACCAGCTGCTTGCGGGTCCTGCCGGCTGCCCATTACTGTAGCGATGCGGCTAATGATGCGTGCTTTGTTGGGGGAGGCATGGCTATAGTGTTGCCGCCTGGCGGGCGTTCACTGTAGCCATTCCCCGTCTCGTCTGGTTAATGGCGCACTGGCCCCCAAGAGGGGGAGGGCCGCCTGGTCATCTGCCGGCCTCTACTGAGCCGACTAGCCAGGGAAGGCCGCCTTCCGGTCTTTCCGATGTTGAGTGGGGCCCGCCGCTTGCGGGCCGTACCGACAGCCCGTCGTGGGAGCACAGCCCCCTCTGACAGGGGTGACATCAGGGTCAGCATGGCAACAATGTTGCGTCGAACGGAGGAGCCCCGCTCGGTATGGCGCATTGTGGCCTTGATATGCCCTAGACTAGGGGCGGCGTGGCATGTTGTAGCCATGCCCCGTCTCGTCACATTTATGAGGGCGCAAACTCTGAGAGCGCTTGGGGCCGCCTGCTGGGAGCCGGCCTCTCCAGAGGCCGCCTCCCAGGAGTCGGCCCATCTTGATGCCACCTGTTGGGCCATGCCGCCTTCCAGCAACCGGCCGCCTAGACGAACCGGCAGTGAGAAGGCGGCGCCTTGGTCTTGGATTCTTGAGGGGCGCAGTCGGCCCCGATGCCTTGAAACGCCATGGGGAGCCGTTGAGGCTACCCATGGCCAATTACTCTGACACGTAAACCGCTTGTTAAATATGATGTCAACCATAGAATTGCATCACCCTATCACCCTCAATCTAGTGGTCAAGTGGAACTTAGCAATAGAGAAATAAAATTAATATTACAAAAGACTATCAATATGTCTTGAAAGAAATGGTCTAAGAAATTGGATGATGCACTTTGGGCCTATAGAACAGCATATAAAATCCTATGGGTATATCTCCTTATAAAATGGTTTGTGGAAAAGCATGTCATTTGCCTCTTGAGTTAGAACATAAAGCATATTGGGCAATTAAAGAACTTAACTATGACTTAAAACTTGCTGGTGAAAAGAGGTTATTTGATATTAGCTCGCTAGATTAATGGAGAAACCAAGCTTATGAAAATGCCAAATTATTTAAACAAAAGGTTAAAAGATGGTATGACAAAGGAATCCAAAAGCGGGAATTCAAAGTGGGGGAATATGTCCTTTTGTACAACTCTCGTTTTAGATTCTTTGCAGGAAAACTTCTCTCCAAATGGGAAGGGCCATATATTATCGAAGAGGTTTACCGTTTTGGAGCTATCAAAATAAATAATGTCGAAGGTACAAACCCGAAGGTGGTCAATGGGCAAAGAATTAAACACTATATCTTGGGTACACCTATTAATGTTGAAAGCAATATTATTCAAACCATGACACTGGAGGAACACATAAAACAAACCTTCTGGAACACTCTAGAATCGTGAAAAAAGAGGAGGTACGTGATATGATAAGTAAATGGACTTCAAAAAATCCAGAAAAATATTTTCTATTAGTTTTGGAATATTACAAAAAAATGAAAATAAGAAACAACTCGAAAGGCAGCCGAGGAGGGCACAAGACACAAGGGCGCGCCTGGCTTGCCTGGCGCGCCCGGGTGGATTGTGCCCACCTCGGGCATCTTCCCGACTTTTTTTCCCCTCGTTTTGCTTGTTTCCCATGATAAAAAAATCTTTGTATACACCCTGAACGTATTGACCACTGTATCGCAGAGAAATCTTCTGTTCTTCTTTCTTGCTATTTACTTGAAAATCTAGATCGCCATGGCCGCTCCGAGCTCCTCCAAGGACAAGTTCTTCGAGAGGGTAATCAACCCCTACTTGTCGGAGGTGGTGAAGCACCCTCAAACCATCGAGATGCGTGAGGGGGTGCTCCACATCCGAGATGTTCAGGGACCCAAAGGGAACAATACCGTGGAGGCCAGGCTTGAAGCCATGGAGCAAGAGGTCTTCAAGTGCAAGGGGATGGTGGAGCGCGGACTCAATGCCAATAACCTCATGATTACGGATTTCACCCGTGATCTCAAGGTGGATGGCTGGTCCATGAAGGACGTCATCTTCACCCTCAACGAGCAAATCAACTTTCTGCAAAGCCAAATCTATGATCTCCAAAACCAAGTCTTTGAATATGAGGCAAGGTTTAAAGGTATGAGTTTGGCTGCCAGTTCCAGGACTCATGAGACTCGTTCTTCCTCTTATGATGGTGAGCCACTACCATGGAAATCGGAGGACAATCTCGCTACTACCTCATCACCACCACCACCTTCTTCATAACCGAAGGAGACTTGAGTTCATGGTATGGGCACTCCCCTTGGCTTGTACCAAGCTTGGGGAGGTGCCCCTGTATCGTATGACCACCACTATCTTTGCCTTTATTTATCTTAGTTTGATCTTTAGTTATCTTTTGAATTAGTTGAATAAAAGTTTAGTTTGATCTTTCTTCGAGTGTTTGCTTAGTGATCTACCTATGTAATCATGTGCGAGATATATAATAAAGAGTAGTTTGAGTTTTTCTTTCTTTACTGTTATGTTCCAATAAAAAGAAAGGAAAATAAATGAAAAGGATCATATACTAATCTCATGGTAAGTAATAACATCACATAAGGAAAAGCATAAGTGATAAAATTTATTGGAGATGGATAAACATAGCATTGGTCAATGATGCAATTCATGAAAGAATTAAAAAGGGAAGAGAAGATTCACATGCAAATACACTATCTTGGACATCTTTTATGATTGTGAGCCCCCATCAAAATATTATATACCAAAATTGTTGACATTGGACAAGGAAGACAACGTAATGATTTCTGTTTGTTCATATTCACATAGAAGTTATATTGTCATAGATCATTTAACATGTGGTGCTTGCTAAATATCTTTGCTAGCCAAAAATTCTGCACTAAGTAGAGATACTACTTGTGCATCCAAAACCCTTAAACCCAAAATCTTATTTTGGGAGTCCACCATACCTACCTATGGATTGAGTACGATCCTTCAAGTAAGTTGTCATTGGTGCAATAAGGCAATAAAAATTGCTTCTAAATGTGTTAGATCATTTAGTGTAAGAGAAAATTGAGTGTTGTACAAACTTGTGATGGCAAAATTATAAAAGTGACAGGATACATAATAAAGGTTGCTATCACAAGGGGAAATATAATGTGATGTTCTTTTACACTAAGAGATTGAGCATACAAACAAAAAGCGCATGGCAACCTTTGCTTCCCTCTGCGAAGGGCCTATATTTTACTTTTATGTATTTACTTTTATGCAAAAGTCAAATTAGTCTTTCCTATTCCTTTTTATTTTCTCTTTTTGCAAGCATCATATGGTGAGGAAAGATCTAGGCACATATATCCAGTTGGATATGGGTGAGCATGAGTTATTATTGTTGACATCACCCTTGAGGTGAATACATTGGGAGGCAAAAACTATACTCCCCTATCTTTCTATGTGCCTGGTTGAAACGTTTTGCTCATGTGTATGTGGTGAGTATTAGCAATCATAGAAAACTATATGATGCTTGATTATGTGGACTTGACAAAAGGCTCCGATACGAGACCCTTCCTGAAAAGATGATTAATTGTAGTTGCAAAGTAGACTAACAAAGTAGTTTGTTGGTTTTCAATGGAGTTTATGCTTTTACTTTGATGTTGTGATGAATTGTTACTTGTTCATGAGAAGTTATATGATAAATGTTATGTGATAAAGTTTGTTGCTGTTATAATAATATGTGTGATGCTTCTATGTCCGTATTTTGTTTTTATCGACACCTCTTTCTCTCTCTCTGTCTCTAAGCATGTGTATGATAACCCACAAGTATAGGGGATCGCAACAGTTTTCGATAAGTAAGAGTGTCGAACCCAACGAGGAGCTAAAGGTAGAACAAATATTCCCTCAAGTTCTACCGACCACCGATACAACTCTACGCACGCTTGACGTTCGCTTTACCTAGAACAGGTATGAAACTAGAAGTACTTTGTAGGTGTTGTTGGATAGGTTTGCAAGAAAATAAAGAGCATGTAAATAAAAAGTAGGGGCTGTTTAGATAAAGACACAACTAAGTTAGTTTTAGTGAAGAGCTTTTTGTTACGAGAAAGTTATTTGTCCCTAGGCAATCGACAACTAGACCAGTGATCATTATTGCAATTTTATATGAGGGAGAGACATAAGCTAACATACTTTCTCTACTTGGATCATATGCACTTATGATTGGAACTCTAGCAAGCATCCGCAACTACTAAAGATCATTAAGGTAAAACCCAACCATAGCATTAAAGCATCAAGTCCTCTTTATCCCATATGCAACAACCCCCTTACTCGGGTTTGTGTTTCAGTCACTCACGCAACCCACTATAAGCGAATCATGAACGTGTTGCAACACCCTACAGTGGGGATCCCTCACGCATGCGCGACACGAAGAGCACCATAGGACAGCACCAATAATAAAACATGCAACTCAAACCAATCTTGATCATCAAATAGCCCATAGGACAAAACAGATCTACTCAAACATCATAGGATAGCCATACATCATTGGGAAATAATATATAGCATTGAGCACCATGTTTAAGTAGAGATTACAGCAGGTAAAAGAGGGGTTACACTGCTGCATAGAGGGGGGAAGAGTTGGTGATGATGGTGGTGAAGTTGTTGGTGAAGATTGCGGTGATAATGATGGCCCCCGGTGGCACTCTGGTGCCACCGGAAGCAAGAGGGAGAGATCCCCCTCCTTCTTCTTCTTCTTCCTTGACCTCCTCCCTAGATGGGAGAAGGGTTTCCCCTCTGGTCCTTGGCCTCCATGGCATGGGAGGGGCGAGAGCCCCTCCGAGATTGGATCTGTCTCTCTGTTTTTGCGTTTTGTTCTGCTGCCCTTTCACCGTTTCATATATATATATATATATATATATATATATAAGGAGATCCGTAACTCCAATTGGACCGAAACCTTCGCCGTGATTTTTTTTACCAAAAATTAACTTTCTTGCGGCCGAAGAAGGGCATCAACCGCCTTACGGGTGGACCACGAGGGTTAGGGGCGCACCCCCCTACCTCGTGCCCACCTCGGACACCGTTTCGCGTTGATCTTTCTCCCAGATTTTCCAAATATTCCAAAAATAAGCTCCGTCCGTTTTTATCCCGTTTGGATTCCGTTTGATCCAGATATTCTGCGAAACATAAAACATGCAACAGACAGGAACTGGCACTGGGCACTGGATCAATATGTTAGTCCCAAAAATAATATAAAAAGTTGCCAAAAGTATATAAAAGTTGTAGAATATTGGCATGGAACAATCAAAAATTATAGATACGATGGAGACGTATCAGCATCCGCAAGCTTAATTCCTGCTCGCCCTCGAGTAGGTAAATGATGAAAAAGATAATTTTTGATGTGGAATGCTACCTAGCATAATCTTGATCACATATCTAATCATGGCATGATATTAAGATACGAGTGATTCAAAGCAATAGTCTATCATTTGACATAAAAACAATAATACTTCAAGCCTACTAATAAAGCAATCATGTCTTTTCAAAATAACAAGGCCAAAGAAAGTTATCCCTACAAAATCATATAGTCTGGCTATGCTCCATCTTCACCACACAAAATATTCACATCATGCACAACCCCGATGACAAGCCGAGCAATTGGTTCATACTTTTTAACGCGCTTCAGCATTTTCAACCCTCACGCAATACATGAGCGCGAGCCATGGATATAGCACTATACGTGGAATAGAATGGTGGTTGTGGGGAAGACAAAAAGGAGAAGATAGTCTCACATAAACTAGGCGTATCAATGGGCTATGGAGATGCCCATCAATAGATATCAATGTGAGTGAGTAGGGATTGCCATGCAACGGATGCACTAGAGCTATAAGTATATGAAAGCTCAAACTGAAACTAAGTGGGTGTGCATCCAACTTGCTTGCTCATGAAGACCTAGGGCATTTGAGGAAGCCCATCGTTGGAATATACAAGCCAAGTTCTATAATGAAAATTCCCACTAGTATAAGAAAGTGATAACTCAAGAGACTCTCTATATGAAGAACATGGTGGTACTTTGAAGCACAAGTGTGGAAAAAGGATAGTACCATTGTCCCTTCTCTCTTTTTCTCTCATTTTTTTGGGACTTCCCTTTTTTATGGCCTTTCTCTTTTTTTTCCGGAGTCTCATCCCGACTTGTGGGGGAATCATAGTCTCCATCATCCTTTCCTCACTGGGACAATGCTCTAATAATGATGATCATCACACTTTTATTTACTTACAACTCAGTATTACAACTCGATATCCAAAACAAAGATATGACTCTATATGAATGCCTCCGGCGGTGTACTGGGATGTGCAACGATCTAGCGTAGCAATGACATCAAAAAACGGACAAGCCATGAAAACATCATGCTAGCTATCTTACGATCATGCAAAGCAATATGACAATGAATGCTCAAGTCATGTATATGATGATGATGGAAGTTGCATGGCAATGTATCTCGGAATGGCTATGGAAATGCCATGATAGGTAAGTATGGTGGCTGTTTTGAGGAAGGTATATGGTGGGTTTATGGCACTGGCAAAAGTTGCGCGATACTAGAGAGGCTAGCAATGATGGAAGGGTGAGAGTGCGTATAATCCATGGACTCAACATTAGTCATAAAGTACTCACATACTTATTGCAAAATTTTATTAGCCCTCGAAGCAAAGTACTACTACGCATGCCCTTAGGGGGATAGATTGGTAGGAAAAGACCATCGCTCGTCCCCGACCGCCACTCATAAGGAAGACAATCAATATATACCTCATGCTCTGACTTCGTTACATAACGGTTCACCATACGTGCATGCTACGGGAATCACAAACCTCAACACAAGTATTTCTACTAATCCACAACTACCCACTAGCATGACTCTAATATCACCATCTTTATATCGCAAAACTATTGCAAGGAATCAAACATATCATATTCGGTGATCTACAAGTTTTATGTAGGATTTTATGACTAACCATGTGAATGACCAGTTCCTGTCATCTCTCTAAATAGATATAAGTGAAGCGAGAGAGTTTAATTATTTCAACAAAAGATATGCCCATGCTCTAGCAAATATAAGTGAAGCAAAAGAGCAGTCTACAAATGGCGGTTTTCTATGTAAAGGGAAACAGGCAATCCAAACTTCAAATGATATAAGTGAAGCACATGAAGCATTCTATAAAGCCATACTCAAAAGATATAAGTGAAGTGGGTAGATCATTATATAAATCAACCAAGGACTATCTCATACCATCATGGTGCATAAAACAAAGATGAAAACTAAATGCAAAAGACGCTCCAAGATTGCACATATCGCATGAACGAAATGAATCCGAAAACATACCGATACTTGTTGAAGAAAGAGGGGATGCCTTCCAGGGCATCCCCAAGCTTAGACGCTTGAGTCTCCTTGAATATTTACTTGGGGTGCCTCGGGCATCCCCAAGCTTGATCTCTTGCCTCTCTTCCTTCTTCTCACATCGAGACCTTCTCGATCATCGAACACTTCATCCACACAAAACTTCAACAGAAAACTCGGTAAGATCTGTTAGTATAATAAAGCAAATCACTACTCTAAGTACTGTTGCAAACCAATTCATATTTGTTTTTTGCATTGTGTCTACTTTAATATAACTTTTACATGGCTTAATCCACTGATATAAATTGTTAGTTTCATCAAAACAAGCAAACTATGCATCAAAAACAGAATCTGTATAAAACAGAACAGTCTGTAACAATCTGAACATTCACCATACTTATGATAATTGAACAATTCTGCAAAAATTATGAAAAATAAAAAATTTGTATAGAAAGACAGTGCAAAAATAATCAGAACCATTTGACGTTCCAGTAAAAAATGTAAAATCGCGCACTACAGCCAAAGTTTTCTGTCCTGCACCGTACAAACCAACAAGCACTGTAAACATCCTAAAGGCAAACCTTGGCACATTATTTTTATAATACAATGGAATTGTACAAGGGGATAATTATTTTTGTTGAAAAGTTTCTGTAATCAAGATTCACAAAGTTGCCGTGAGCATGAACAAAGTTCAAGGAGGTCTCCCACTTCAACAATGCTTGTCTTTCTCACTTTCACTTTCCTTTTTGAAAAAGATTTAGGTTCCCCTCTTTATTTTTGTTGTTTTTAAACTATATAAAAGCACTCAACAGAAGTAAATGTCTCTCTAAAACTTCCAGGTTGTCTCCCTGGCAGCGCTTTCTTTAAAGCCATTAAGCTAGGCATGTAGTGCTCAAGTAATGAATCCACCCGGATCCCAAGGTACATCGAAGCCAATTTTAATTAACAATGATTTGTGATTTAGTGGTGAGCACAAAGTAACATATATAATGTAATGACGAAGTCTAAATCTCTTCATATGCATCAGCATGTCATAAAAGAACAATTCATGCACACATAGTAAAGGCCAATGCATAGTATAAACAGTTTCTTGCAATTTTGTTGTATTGGAAACATAAAGAGGCAGAGATGTAGTTCCTCTCTCATAATAATTGCAAGTAGGAGCAGCAAGCACATGCATATTATATCTATCAAAATCATCATTTGTAATAGTAAAACGCAACCCATCAATATAATCCTTAATAAGCACAAACTTCTCAGATATAGTGTAGTTTGGAGAATTCAAAAAGATAATAGGACTATCATGTGTGGGTGCAATAGCAACAATTTCATGTTTAACATAAGGAACTATAGAAAGTTCATCTCCATAAGCATAATTCATATTGGCATCTTGTCCACAAGCATCATCAAAAGGGGATATTTCAAAAGAATCGACGGGATCATAGCAATTATCATAGCATTCATCCTTCGGTAAGCATGAAGGAAATTTAAACAATGTATGAGTTGAAGAGTTACTCTCATTAGAAGGTGGGCACTGGTGATCAATCCGCTCTTCCTCCTTTTGTTCTTCACTCTCTTCCTCATCTTTTTCATCCAATGAGCTCACAATTTCATCAACTTCTTCTTCCATAGATTCCTGCAAAATATTAGTCTCTTCTTGGACAGCGGAGACTTTCTCAATAAGAGCATTAATATAGGAATTATATTCATAATTATCATCGCAATATTTTAGGATAGCTAAATTTCCAGGCCTATAAACATCATCATCAAAAGCTTCATACTTTTCAAACAAAGATTCAATTTCATAAGCACCCTTAAAAGCAACAAATTCTTCTATTTGTTCCACATCATAGTAATCATATATACCTCTAGCATAAGAAGCCAAGGTTTCATTATCATTAAATTCACATGAAAAGGGAAGGTGTGGAGCCTTCACCCTAGAGCAACAAGTATAATAATATCTCAAGCATAGTTGCCTAGCATACCAGTACAACATATAAATTTGATCCCATAATAGCTTCCCTTTTTGAGTCAAGCGATAATCCCTAAAGTATTCATGTTGATCCAACGTTACTCCCATTACCAGATTGAATGGGGTTTTCTCGGGATTATCAAAGTAGTACATAATTTCTGTCACATAACGAGCATCGAGGGTTTTAGGAGGTTCCTCATCTCCATGAGTAGCAAGTACACCTATTTTTTTTGGTATTTCATGTTCCATATCCATAACTAAAGATAAAGAACAACTAAGAACAGCAAATAAAAATTACTTAGTGATAAAGCAAACAAGCACACACGAGAATATTCACCCCACGCTATTGCTCCCCGGCAACGGCGCCAGAAAAAGGTCTTGATAACCCACAAGTATAGGGGATCGCAACGGTTTTCGATAAGTAAGAGTGTCGAACCCAACGAGGAGTTAAAGGTAGAACACATATTCCCTCAAGTTCTATCGACCACCGATACAACTCTACGCACGCTTGACGTTTGCTTTACCTAGAACAAGTATGAAACTAGAAGTACTTTGTAGGTGTTGTTGGATAGGTTTGCAAGATAAGAGCATGTAAATAAAAAGTAGGGTCTGTTTAGATAAAGACACAACTAATTTAGTTTTAGTAAAGAGCTTTTTGTTACGAGAAAGTTATTTGTCCCTAGGTAATCGATAACTAGACCGGTGATCATTATTGCAATTTTATATGAGGGAGAGGCATAAGCTAACATACTTTGTCTACTTGGATCATATGCACTTATGATTGGAACTCTAGCAAGCATCCGCAACTACTAAAGATCATTAAGGTAAAACCCAACCATAGCATTAAAGCATCAAGTCCTCTTTATCCCATATGCAACAACCCCCTTACTCGGGTTTGTGTTTCAGTCACTCACGCAACCCACTATAAGCGAATCATGAATGTGTTGCAACACCCTCCAGTGGGGATCCCTCACGCATGCACGACACGGAGAGCACCATAGGACAGCACCAATAATAAAACATGCAACTCAAACCAATCTTGATCATCAAATAGCCCATAGGACAAAATAGATATACTCAAACATCATAGGATAGCCATACATCATTGGGAAATAATATATAGCATTGAGAACCATGTTTAAGTAGAGATTACAGCGGGTAAAAGAGGGGTTACACCGCTGCATAGAGGGGGGAAGAGTTGGTGATGATGGCGGTGAAGTTGTTGGTGAAGATTGTGGTGATGATGATGGCCCCCGGTGGCACTCTGGTGCCACCGGAAGTGAGGAGGAGAGAGCCCCCATCCTTCTTATTCTTCCTTGACCTCCTCCCTAGATGGGAGAAGGGTTTCCCCTCTGGTGCTTGGCCTCCATGGTATGGGAGGGGCGAGAGCCCCTCCGAGATTGGATCTGTCTCTCTGTCTCTCTCTGTTTCTGCGTTTTGTTCTACTACCCTTTCACCGTTTCATATATGTGTGTGTGTGTGTGTGTGTGTGTGTGGAGATCCGTAACTCCGATTGGACCCAAACCTTCGCCGTGATTTTTTAACCAAAAATTAGCTTTCTTGCGGCCGAAGAAGGGCATCAATCGCCTTACGGGTGGACCACGAGGGTCAGGGGCGCGCCCAGGGGGGTGGGGCGTACCCCCTACCTCGTGCCCACCTCGGACACCGTTTCGCATTGATCTTTCTCCCAGATTTTCCAAATATTCCAAAAATAAGCTCCGTCCGTTTTTATCCCGTTTGGATTCCGTTTTATATGGATATTCTGCGAAACATAAAACATGCAACAGACAGGAACTGGCACTGGGCACTGGATCAATATGTTAGTCCCAAAATAATATAAAAAGTTACCAAAAGTATATAAAAGTTGTAGAATATTGGCATGGAACAATTAAAAATTATAGATACGACGGAGACGTATCAGTGGACATGTTTTTCGATTTCGGTTTTCGCTTGAGGACAAGCGAGGTCTAAGCTTGGGGGAGTTGATACATCCATTTTGCATCATGTCTTCCTACTGTTATTTATGATGTTTTTATGCGTAATAATCTTTTATGGAGTAATTCTAATGCCTTTTCTCTCATAATATACAAGGTTTACACAAAGAGGGAGAATGTCGGCAGCTGGAATTCTGGACCTGAAAAAGCTACATCAGAGTCACCTATTCTGCACATCTCCAAATGAGCTGAAAATTTACAGAGAATTGTTTTGAAATATATGAAAAACACTGGAGCAAATAACTACCAAAGGGGGCCCACCAGGTTGGCACAACCCACCTGGGCACGCCAGGCACCCCAGGCATGCCCTGGTGGATTGTGCCCTCCTTGGCCCACCTCTAGTGCCCAACTTCTGGTATATAAGTCATTTTGACCTAGAAAAAATAAGAGGGGGACTTTCGGGATGGAGTGCCGCCGTCTCGAATCGGAACTTGGACAGGAGCACTTTTGCCCTCCGGCGGAGTGATTCCGTTGGGGGAACTTCCCTCCTAGAGGGGGAAATCATCGTCATCATCATCAAGAAACACCCTCTCATCTTTGGGAGGACAATCTTCATCAACATCTTCAACAGCACCATCTCCTCTCAAACCCTAATTCATCTCTTGTGTTCAACCTTTGTACCGGAACCTCATGTTGGTACCTGTAGGTGACTAGTGGTGTTGATTACATCTTGTAGTTGATTACTATATGGTTTATTTGGTGGAAGATTATATTTTCAGATCCATTATGCTATTTAATAACCCTCCGATCTTGAGCATGATTATCATTTGTGAGTAGTTACTTTTGTTCTTGAGGTCACGAGAGAAATCTTGCTGCAAGTAATCATGTGAACTTGGTATGTGTTCGATATTTTGATGATATGTATGTTGTGATTCCCTTAGTGGTGTCATGTGAACGTTGACTACATGGCACTTCACCATATTTGGGCCTAAGGGAATGCATTGTCAAGTAGTTATTAGATGATGGGTTGCTAGAGTGATAGAAGCTTAAACCCTAGTTTATGCGCTACTTCGTAAGGGGTGGATTTGGATCCAAAAGTTTATGTTATGGTTAGATTTTATCTTAATACTTTTCTCGTAGTTGCGGACTCTTGCGAGGGGGTTAATCATAAGTAGGAGGTTTTTTCAAGTAAGAACAGCACCTAAGCACTAGTCCACCCACATATCAAATTATCAAAGTAGCGAACACGAATCAAACCAACATGATGAAAGTGACTAGATGAAATCCCAGTGTACCCTCAAGAACGCTTTGCTTATTATAAGAAACCGTTTTGTCCTTTCCTTTGCCACAAAAGGATTGGAATACCTTGCTGCACTTTATTTACTGTTATCGTTACTTGCTCGTTACAAATTACCTTGCTATCAAACTACTCGTTACCCACAATTTCAATGCTTGCAGAAATTACCTTGCTGAAAACAACTTGTCCTTTCCTTTGCTCCTCATTGGGTTCGACACTCCTGCTTATCGAAAGGACTACGATTGATCCCCTATACTTGTGGTTCATCAATCACCTTCCGAGTGGAACCCGTCTTGGCCAGATCATCAGTTGCTTGGTTCTTGAGCTGTGGTACATGATGGAGCTCCAAATTCCTTCAAAATAATTTTCCAACTTTCTGACGGCATTGCAATAGATTGTCATTGCCAGACTACGGATATCCCATTCCTTCATCACTTGGTTTACTACTAGGTCTGTGTCACCATAGACCATCAATCGGCAAATTCCCAGAGAAATTGCCTTATGTAACCCACAGAGGAGAGCTTCATACTCGGCTTCATTATTGGAGGAGTCGAAGTGAATCTGAAGCACATAGTTGAGTCGGTTGCCTTTGGAAGACACCAAGACCACCCCAGTTCTGAAGTCATGGAGCATCTTAGTGCCGTTGAAAAACGTTCTCTAGTGCTCGAGAAGACTCGCGACACGCTGCTCTTGTTTCATCCACTCGGCAATGAAATCCACTAGGGCTTGCGACTTGATGGCTTTCTTATATTTGAACTTGATATCCAACGTAAGGAGCTCGATGGCCCACTTCGCCACTCGGCCTTTAGCATCTCTGTTGTTCATGATCTCAGACAAAGGGGCGTCACTTATCACTATGACCGAGTGCTATTGTAAGTAATGTGCCACCTTCTTTGCGATCAGATAGATCCCATACACTAACTTCTGGTAATGTGGGTACCTTTGCGTGGAAGGGGTCAAAACTTCATAGATGTAGTAGACTAGTCGCTAGAGCTTGAAGGATTTACCTTGTTCGTCCCGCTCCACACTGAGCACAGTGCAAACAACTTGGCTCGTGGCCGCGATGTATAAGAGCAAGGGCTCTTTGCTACTCAGAGTAGCCAGCACTGATTGGGTGGAAACCAGGGCTTTGAGTTCCTGGAACGCAACCTGCGCTTCGGGGATTCACTCGAACCTGATAGACTTCTTCATCAATTGGTAAAGCGGCAGGGCTTTTTCATCGAGTCTTGAGATGAACCTACTTAGGGCTTCCAGACATCGTGTGAGGCGTTCTATGTCATGGAGACGCTCTGGTTGTTTCATTCGGACAATCGCTTTGATCTTCTCAGGGTTTGCATCGATCTCGCATTCGGAAACGAGGAAATCGAGTAACTTGCCGTCAGGGACACCGAAGGTACACTTCGCTGGATTGAGCTTTATGCCAAAAGGCGCAAATTCGCGAAGGTCTCGGCGAGGTCAGTCAGGAGGTTGGAACCTTTCCTAGACTTGACCATGATGTTGTCCATATGGGCCTCCACATTCCGACTGATCTACTTTTGCAAGAACTTCTAAAGAATTCACTGGAATGTAAACCCAACATTTTTCAACCCGAATGGCATAGTGATATAGCAAAAACACCCGAATGGGGTGATGAACGTTGTTTTTATTTCATCGGGACCATACATTCAGATCTGGCGGTACTCGGAGTACACATCCAGAAACGATAACCGCTCACACCCGGCAGTAGAGTCTACTATCTGATCTATGTGAGGGAGAGGGAAATGACCCTTTGGGAAGGCCTGATTTATGTGCGTAAAATCGATGCACATTTGGAGAGAGTTATTCTTCTTCGGCACCATGACGATGTTGACTAGCCACTTGGAGTGGTACACCTCTCGGATAAACTCTACGGCTAAGAGCCGCATGATCTCCTCGCCAATGGCCTTCCACTTCTCTGTGGAAGATCGTCGAAGGTGCTCTTTGACAAGCTTCATCTTCGGGTCGACGCGGAGTCTATGCTTGACAAGTCCCCTCGACACAGTCGGCATGTCAGAAGGCTTCCATGCGAAGATGTCCTAGTTCTCATGAAGGAACTAGATGAGCTCGCCTTCCTATTTGATGTCAAGGGTGGTGGAGATGTTGTTTGGGGCGGCATTCGGATTTTTGGGACGAACGTGCACTGGTTTCATCTCTCCGGTCGACTAGAAAGCGGATTCCACAGTCGGCTTGTTTGAGTTCAGCAGATCACTCGAATCCACCGCTTTCTTGTACTCATCCAACTCAATCATCGCCATCTACTCATCGGTGATCTGGGAGCCCTTCTAGAGACACTCGTCGGCTAACTTCCAATTGCATGTGATAGTTATCACACGACTCAGCCCCGGCATCTTGAGTTTAAGATACATGTAACACAGACGGGCCATGAAACGTGTGTAGGCTGGCCTACCCAGGACGGCGTGGTATGCACTCCAGAAGTCCACCACTTCGAAAGTTAGCCGCTCCTTTCTGAAGTTCCACTTTTTGCCAACGACGACATTGAGGGCAATTTGCCCGAGTGACGTGGCCTTCTTCCCGGGGATTACCCCGTGGAACTGCATGTTGCTCTTGCTGAGTTGTAACATCGGAATGCCCACCGCCTCCAGAGTATCGGCATAGATAATGTTGAGCCCATTGTCATCGTCCATTAGGACTTTGCGCAATCAGACGCCTCTAACGGTCGGGTCAACCACCAAAGCTTGTCACCCGGGGTCGGTATATGGGGTCGGTGATCCAGTTGATCGAAGGTCACAGGCATCTTGGCCCAGTCGAGGTATTTAGTGGCAGTCGGAACTGCCATGTTGACCTCTCGGTTTATATAACCTTGAGGCGACTCTTGCTTTCGGCGTCGACAAAGATCATCAAGACTTTCTCGACGTTGGGGTGCCTGGTGGCACCCTTTCCACCATCGTCATCATCGTCTTCATCCTTATCCCTAGAGGAATCCTACTATCGGTGTTCCAGGAACGGGGGTCCCCAGACTTGCCTGCCTGCGGCCCACAGCGTGGCTCTGCGAGCGGGCCCGTACGGCCCATCTTCACTAGCAAAGACTCAAGACCCTCGTGAGGGGCCAAGCCTCACGAGGCGGGTAACACAAGACCTCCTTGGGAGCGGCCTCGCCAGGCTAGCTCGCGAGGGGCGAGAGTTCAAGGCCAGGCAAACCTCGCGGGGTTTTAGTGACGTGAGCCATGACGACCAAGGATAGACGGGCGCCAAGCGGGCGCCAGCACGCACAGTGTCCTTGTTTCCTCTTCGGTGCTAAGGAAGCGGGCGCAGGCATGGAGTACCGAGGCGTCAAGCAAAGGTTTCCATATTGGTGCAACAAGACCAAGACCAGCAGGACGGCAGGCTGGAGGTCACCGTGGAGCCCAAGATGGCGTCACCACCAGAGCCTTTGGCAAGCGAAGACTGCTTTTGTCAGGATAGCTTGTACTAGTTGTCCCCCTTCAAATTGGCCGTTGTGGGATCCCTTCCCGCTCAATATTTGGGAAGAGGACCAAGGCCACTATAAATAGGACTAGCCACCACCGTAGCTGGGGGCGACCTCATCTTAGACTATAACTAGTTCATCCTCACAACCACATCCACCAAGCACAAGAACACCTCTCCTCAGGAGGCTGTTTCCCCTTATACTATTCATCCTCAGCCCAAGAGGCAATCCACCACACCACACTGGAGTAGGGTATTACACCACAACGGTGGCCCGAACCAGTATAAATCTTGTGTCCTTTGCGTTGCGAGTTCGTCGAGTTAGTTCGTAAGATCTTAGCTGAGTTAGGACGTGGATCGGTAGGGGGAGATCTTCGCACGCACCCCGGTGTTCGAACCTTGAGGGTTTTGCCGGAACCCGTGATCCGACATTTGGCGTGCCAGGTAGGGGTGCGTCGAAGCTTCCCTTTCGTCGCTCTGCGTCCCGTCGTCTCATCGTCTCCATGTCAGACGCTCGCCGCGCTCGCGCTGAGCGTCGGGCTGCCCTCACCGCCCGCGTTGCTCAGACGGCTCCCGTCGGCGGGCTGCCTCATCGTTCTCCGTCGCCTGTTGCCAACGCCGCCACCGGCCCGGCGGGGAACAAGCAGCAAGCATCCTCGATGCACCCCTCGGTGAGGCGGGACAGCCGCACCGCCACTCCATCGCTAACCCCGGCCGGTTCATCGTCCTGCGCTCGTCACGCTGCCGTGGACGCGCAGGCCGCTCTCTGCATGGCGCGCGAGCTCCTGCGCTATCGCGCAATCGACGACCTCTATGAGGACTGGCTTGACCGCATCGCCGAGCTTGTCAGCGCCGGAGGGGGCTCCCCTGTGTCATCCCTCTCGCTGCCTCGCCCTCCGCCAGCCACGGGCGGCATGGCCCAAGAATCGCCTCCACCACCTCTGCCCCAAGACGGAGTCTTGGCGCGCGGCCCCATAGCGTGACCTGCCGCGTCCGGCGTCCGCGCAAGAAGAAAGAAGCTGCCAAGAAGTCCCTCGGCTGCGAGAAAACACCCCCGCGCTCCCTGCGCCACCACGGCAAAACCACGTGCCGCCTGCGGCGGCGGTGCGCGGACCCCATCAAGGACAAGTTCTCCACCAGCGCAGAGTCCCGGTGACCATGGCAGGCTGCCGCGCCTTCACCCCTGAGCTGCATAGCGTCGCTTGGCCGGGCAAGTTCAAGCCGGATCTGCCACCTCGCTACGACGGCACCCCTGACCCCACGGAGTTCCTACAGCTCTACGAGTTGAGCATTGAGGCAGCCAACGATGACGAGAAAGTCATGGCGAACTGGTTTCCCATGGCTCTCAAGGATGGTTCCCGCTCCTGGCTCCTGAATCTGCCTCCAGGCTCGATCTCCTCCTGGGACGAGATGCGCAACCGTTTCACTCGCGACCGCCCACCGGCTACGGGTGACCTGCGCCATGTCAAGCAACAACCAGGAGAGACCCTCCAGAAGTACATCCAGCGCTTCAACAACGTTCGCCTCAAGATCCCCAAGGTGACGGATGAGGCCATCATCTCTACGTTTTCCGATGGCATCCGCGACGTCAAGATGAAGGAGGAGCTCGCCATCCACGAGGAGTTGTGCACATCTCTGGAGCTGTTCAACCTGGCGACCAAGTGCGCAAGAGCTGAGGAGGGGCGCCTCTCCCTCCTTGAGCTCCCAGTTGCGGACCCGGAGGAGAAGAAAGCCAAGGCCAAAGACGTGGAGCGCAAGGGAGCAGACGTGCTCGCGGCGGAGCCGAACACAAAGTGCGGCAGGGACCAGCCCAAGTCATCCAAGAGCAGCCGACCGTTCTGCACCTTCCATAACCTGCATAGCCACAACACCAGCGACTATCAAGAGCTCAGAGCCATTCACGAAGGACGCTTCGGTCGACGCCCCGAGCGCAATGACCGGGGCTACGGCCTAGGAGGAGGACGTGGTGGCGGACGATGGGATGACCGTGGCCCGCGCTGGGAGTGGCGCGACCGGCCTCGTGAGGACCACTGGCAGGATCAGCCTCGTGAGGGCGCCTGGAGGGATCAGCCTCGTGAGGATCGTCCTCAGGGCAATGTCTGTCTTCCTCCGCTACCGCCACCACTAAGAAGGAATGACAACCACCACCAAGACGAGGGGGCTGGGGGCTTCCAGGAGCCGCGTGCCATCGCCTGCATCTTGGGCGGAGCTCAAGCCCTAGCCTCACAGCGTATCTTCAAGCGGTTTGCTCGCGAGGTGAACGCAGTCCTCCCCAAGCTTGAGGCCACGCGCCTGCTCAGGTGGTCCCAGTGCGCCATCACATTCAGCTCAGCAGACCAGCTCAAGTGCGTGGCTACTGCTGGCGTCCTCCCGATGCTTTGTTCACCCGTCATCAGCAACGTGCAAGTCACCAAGACCCTCATCGACGGCGGCGCAAGGCTCAACGTCCTGTTCGTCGAGACGTTCGACAGCCTCCAAGTGTCGTACGATCAGCTTCAGCCCACCAAGCCTTTCTCAGGAGTGACCGACGGCTCCACCATGCTGATCGGTCAGGTTCACCTCCCAGTCACCGTCGGGCAGCGCAACAACTACCACACGGAGCTCATCGACTTCGACGTCGCCCACATCCGTCTACCATACAATGCCATCCTTGGGTATCCGGCCCTGGCCAAGTTCATGGCCGTGACGCACCACGGCTACAACGTCCTCAAGATTCCAGGAAGCGGCGGGATCATCACAGTCCCCTGCGAAGAAAGAGATGCGGTGTGCTCCCTCGAGCGCGCCTTCCAAGCAGCGTCAATCGAAGGCCCCGGACACAATGCAGCTCGGTACCCTCCGGAGGTCGTCCCAAGAAGAAGAAGTAGCAACTCTGTGCCGGACCTCAGGAGGGAAGCACCGCAAGTGGCACCTCGCCAGGATCAGCGCCCGCACCTGTGGCGCCTCCCTCTATCGCATAGGAAGGCACGCTAGGTGCCCTTCTCGGGCAGGGCTCGGGGGCTCTCTTCTGGAGGGCCTCAGACCTCGCCAACATCACGAGGGAAACGCTCGGGCACCACTTGGAGGCGTGTTTCACGGCACATTTCCTTCAGGAGGACACTGGGCAAGTAGCGCCCGGTGCTCAGGAATTCATCACCAAGGTATCTCAGGAGCTTCAGGAAGCAAGAGCAATACGCGGAGACCGCCGCCTACCTGGTGCTGCTCCCCACCCAGGCGAGGGTGGTGAGCTGCGCGTCTGCATTGACATACCAGGGCTCAACCGAGCCGCATCTCAGGAGCGCGTCTAGCCTTCGCGTGTCGGGCGCTGCGAAGGTCCACCTCACAGCTATGTTTGCATGCCGTTCGTCCTGCCGAGCATGGCCGCTGCCTTCCAGTGCAACCTGCGGAGCGTCATGGCAGGTCAGGAGGCCAGGCACCACGCAGTCCTGGCGGAGATGGAGACGGTCCTCAAGGAATTACCGGGACCCCCAGAGCCTCCCGAGGCTCAGGGCCTCGGTGGCTCGTGAGGGGCAACCCCTTCGCCGCATACCTTCAGCTACCTCAACACCCCTTCATCAATGGAACCAGGTGACATTTTCCAAGTTCATTTAGCTGGGAGCGCCCAGGGGGCTGCATTATTCCTAGGACGTGTGGGTCCGTCCCTATGGCATGTATCTTTCCTTGTTTATTTCTTTAGCTTACCTTGCTCGGGGCGCCCCTCGGGCTGCATCATCCCCAATCCGCTCGGGCCGGACCCAGTGGCGCGTATCATTTATGCATTTACCTGAGCTAGGTTGCCTTTCATGCTTAATCTATCTATGACTATCACCTGCTTGATTGTCACCCATCGCGGGAGCCGCGCGTCGGTCGTCTTTCTTCAGGACACTTCGCGTGACAGGATTAGGCACGGCGTTTGTGCTCGGGCCCGTCCCTGCAGCGTTGATAAATCCAATGGCCGAGCTCTGTCTAGCGGCCGGTCCCGTGCACGTCACCTCCAGGGGACGTTGGTGCTTGGCTTTCTCATGCGATAACCTCAGGAGATTCGTTCGGTGCAGGTTGTCTAACCACCTCGCAGGACCAAGACAGCATACAAGAACCAAGACCAGGCGCAACCCGCCTTGAGGTAGGGCCTCATGAGTCCCGCGTTGGCTCATGAGTGCCCAGACACACCTCGTCTAGCCCTGTCGTGCAATCCACGTGTCAGGGAGGGCTGTACACGCCCCGGGGGCTCTCCGCAGCAGGGAGCCCCCTCCCACGTATCGGAGGCGAATCAGCAATCACCACGGCGGCTCGGGCACTCCCTCGCGTTAACTTGCAGGAACTTCCTGGAGGCTACGGCAGGTGGTGCCGCGGACTCTCCCTCTTCTCTCATGCGATTCGCTTGCGAGTTGAAAGGGGGGCTCCTGAGCATCACGTCTCAGGAGCTCTTACTGGCTCTCCAGCCCTCACCCCCTGGCCTTGACCATGGCACGCAACCTGGCATACCAGCGGCGGCTGAGCTCGCTCGAGGTCCAGGACCTGAGGACGTAGAGCACCACGAAGAACATGGGGAGGAAGGGGAGGCCCACACGGGTCTAACCTAGCTACTCAGCAGTGGACGACGCCCAAGCCTGGTGTCTCGCGAGGAACCAAACCCAGATTGCCAAGATAAGATTCGCGCTCAATCAACCGCTATAGCGCAGAGTTCTCATTTGTGTAGCCCCGCTGCGGCGACGTAGTCTCCCTCTCCTACCTCTCGACGGTCGCTTGCGCGCCAAAGGGGACCTCCTAAGCATCGCGCCTCAGGGGATCTTACTGGACCACGGGCCGCTCACCTCCTGGCCTTGACCACGGCACGCGACCTGGCATACCAGCGACGGCTGAAGCCTGCCTGGGGACCGGGACCTGTCGGCATAGAGCACCTCGCCATCGCAAGGATGGAAAGGGGAAACCGAGCCAGAACGGAGCATGCACACGCACGATTTCATGATAAGGATAATGTCAACAAAGGACACTACAGACGCCTTACAAGCCCCAGCGGGGTCCATTTCCTGATTCCTCGTAGGGAACAAAAGACAAGAACCTAGGGAGTCCTAACTACGTGTGCCCCTGTGGATGATGCCATCATCAACAGTGGGCCACCCGAGGCCGGCGCCAACCTCATCCAGATCAGCGCCGGCGGCGGCCTGACGCTGCAGCTCTACTCCGGGCTCGGCGGGAGCTCGGGGCATGTAACTGTCGTCGCTCGTCTCCAAAGACTCCACGAGCTCGGGAGAGTCGCTGGACCACCAGGAGTCACCGCTGTCACTGGAGGAGCTATAGGCGAGGCCTGCGGCAGGCCCAGCGCCTGCCGTTGCGCTGACCTGGTGACCTCCTTCAGGGCAGCACTCCAGGCGGCGGCCCTCCTTGTCGAAGACCTTGAAGAGCAGCACAGAGGCGTCGTCGTACTCGAAGTGGATCGTGAGGGCGCCCTCCGCGCGGCAGACCCGGGCAATCTCGCCCCAGCCTTGGGTCATGAAGATCTTCCCGGAGACAACGGCTCCAATCTCCGCTCCGGTCGCTGGGGCGTCGCAGTCGGCATGTTGCATCCAAAGCTCGCGAAGGCCCCTCGGCAGCATCTCGATGGAGAAGAAGCGGGAGAGGCAGAGGAAAGATGGGCGACGGGGGCTCCGCCCCCTCCCATTTATATCAGGAGAAGGCCAACCAGCAGCCCCCATGATCACAGGTAATGATGGTTTTCCTTGCATGTCGCGGGGACTAGTCCAGTCGAGCAGTTGTCGAGGCAGCATGGGGAAGCGGAGACGCCCACGTCCAATAAACCGCCACGCGTCGACCAAGGTCGCAGGCTATTGGGGCCCGCGGCGCTCCGCACTTGGCCTTTGGCTTCGCCTCGAAGCCAAGCCCGAGCGCGCCTTGGGCCCGGGGGCAACTGTCGGCGTTCTGCGAACGGGGTCCCCAGACTTGCCTGCCTGCGGCCCACGGCGTGGCTCTGCGAGCGGGTCCGTACGACCCATCTTCACCAGCAAAGACTCAAGACCCTCGCGAGGGGTCAGGCCTCGCGAGGCAAGCGACACAAGACCTCCTCAGGAGTGGCCTCGCCAGGCTGGCTCGCGAGGGGCGGAGAGTTCAAGGCCAGGCAAACCTCGCGAGGTTCTAGTGATGTGAGCCATGACAACCAAGGACAAGCGGGGGCCAGGAGGGCGCCAGCGCGCATAGTGTCCTTGTTTCCTCTTCGGTGCTAAGGAAGCAGGCGCAGGCGCGGAGTGCTGAGGAGTCAAGCAAAGGTTTCCATATTGGTGCAATGAGACCAAGACCAGCAGGACGGCAGGACGGAGGTCATAGTGGAGCCCAAGACAGCGTCACCACTAGAGCCTTTGGCAGGCGAACACTGCTTTTGTCAGGATAGCTTGTACTAGCTGTCCCCCTTCAAATTGGTCGTTGTGTGATCCCTTCCCGCTCAATATTTGGGAAGAGTACCAAGGCCACTATAAATAGGACTAGCCACCAACGTAGCTGGGGGCGACCTCATCTTAGACTAAAACTAGTTCATCCCCACAACCACATCCACCAAGCACAAGAACACCTCTCCTCGGGAGGTTGTTCTTCCCCTTGTACTATTCATCCTCAACCCAAGAGGCAATCCACCACACCACACTGGAGTAGGGTATTACACCACAACGGTGGCCTGAACCAGTATAAATCTTGTGTCCTTTGCATTGCGAGTTCGTCGAGTTAGTTCGTAAGATCTTAGCTGAGTCAGGACGTGGATCAGTAGGGGGAGATCTTCGCGCACACCCCAGTGTTCGAACCTTGAGGGTTTTGCCGGAACCCGTGATCCGACACCTACCGCATATCTTGATTTAGGAGCCAGCATTCCTGAGTGGTATGCTTGGGCAAAATCAAATTGCACTCCTCGTCTTTCTTCATATGGATCTGGCAGGGTTCATCGAGGATGTCATTCTTCGGGCGGACTTGCTTCTTTCCCTTCCAGTCTTTTTTCTTCTTTTTGGAGCCTTTGCCTTGGCCGACTAGGGCCACAGCCTCATCACTCCCTCCTGCCTCGGCTTTCCGCTTGTGCTTCTTTCCCTTGTTGTTGTTTGACCGATGAGTGTCGCCCTCTCGGCTTTTTCCGCTTCTCAGTCGGTCTTCCTCTTCATCGTTGGAGTAACGATTGACTATCCCATAGCCTGACTAAGAGTCGGGGTCTTAGTTCGGTCAAACTTCATGTTCAGCTCGAGGTACCTGACTCCAGCCTTGAAGGCGCAGATCGCTTGGTGTACGATGGCATTCTCCACCGTGTTGTGTAGGGTGGTCCACCACTGAATGTACTCACGGAGAGTCTCATTTAGTCTCTGCACACAGTACTGCAACTCGGCCAAACCACCCGGACGCTTGTAAGTGCCCTCAAAGGTCTTGATGAACACTCTCGCCAAATCACCCAGCAGTATATGCTTCCTGGCGGGTGCTGCGTGAGCCATGCCCGAGCAGAGCCCTCAAGCATCAGCGGCAGATGTTTTATGGGTACGTTGTTGTTGTTGCCGCCGATCTGGACTGCCACCCGGTAATCTTCTAACCAGATTTCTGGCTTGGATTTACCGGCGAACTTGCTGATCTCCGTGGTCAGCCTGAAGTTGCTAGGAATCTTTGCCCGTATGTATCGGCTGAAACACTCAGGGCCTGAGGGTATGGAACCACTCGATATGTCAGTACCATGGCCTTCTCGCAAATCTCGGCCCCTGCCGACCAGGTTTTGAGCGAGAACGGATTGAAGGAAATATGCCCTAGAGGCAATAATAAAGTTGTTATTTTATATTTCCTTATTCATGATAAAGGTTTAGTATTCATGCTAGAATTGTATTGATCAGAAACTTAAATACATGTGTGAATACATAAACAAATACCATGTCCCAAGTAAGCCTCTACTACACTAGCTCGTTGATCAAAGATGGTTAAGGTTTCCTAACCATAGACATGAGTTGTCATTTGATAACGGGATCACATCATTAGGAGAATGATGTCATGGACAAGACCCATCCGTTAGCTTAGCATATTGATCGTTCAGTTTCTTGTTATTTCTTTCCTAATGTCAAATACATTGTAACACCCACGATGCGGCTATATCTCCCACATGTCGGGGCACGACTTAAAGGCATAATCGCATGGTAGGCATGTCGCAAGAGGGGTAATCTTTACACATCCCATGTACTGAATAAGAAAGGGATAAAGAGTTGGCTTACAATCGCCACTTGACACAAATACAGGTTAAACATACATCATCCAGAATAGAATCAAGGTCCGACTACGGAACCAAAATAAAGAAAGACAAGCCCAAATGCTAGATCCCCGATCGCCCCAACTGGGCTCCTCTACTGGTCAACTGGAAACGAAACAACACAACGAAAACGATCTTCATCGAGCTCCCACTTGAGCTCAGCTGCGTCATCTGCACTGTATCATCGACACCTGCAACTGTTTGGAAGTATTTGTGAGTCACGGGGACTCAACAATCTCACACCCGCGAGATCAAGACTATTTAAGCTTATGGGTAGGAAATGGTAGTAAGGTGGAGCTGCAGCAAGCGCTAGCATATAAGGTGGCTAACATACGCAAATAAGAGTGAGAAGAGAAGAAAAGCAACTGTCGTGAACTAGAAGTGATCAAGAAGTGATCCTGAAACTACTTACGTTCGAGCACAACACAAGAACCGTGTTCACTTCCCGGACTCCGCCGGAAAGAGACCATCACGGCTACACACGCGGTTGATGCATTTTAATTAAGTTAAGTGTCAAGTTCTCTACTACTGGATATTAACAAATTCCCATCTGCCCATAACCGCGGGCACGGCTTTCAAAAGTTCAAAACCCTGCAAGGGTGTCCCAACTTAGCCCATCACAAGCTCTCACGGTCAATGAAGGATATTCCTTCTCCCAGGAAGACCCGACCAGACTCGGAATCCCGGTTACAAGACATTTCGACAATGGTAAAACAAGACCAGCAAAGCCGCCCAGATGTGCCGACAAATCCCGAAAGGAGCTGCACATATCTCGTTCTCAGAGCACACCGGATTGTCCAAACTTCCGGTATGCCAGCCCAGAGTTGCCCTTGGTGGACACTGGCGGCTGACAGGTTGGACCAACACTCAGAGGAGCACTGGCCCGGGGGGTTAAAATAAAGATGACCCTCGGGCTTCGGAAACCCGAGGGAAAAAGGCTTAGGTGGCAAATGGTAAAACCAAGGTTGGGCCTTACTGGAGGAGTTGTATTCAAAGCGAACTGTCAAGGGGTTCCCATAACACCCAACCGCGTAGGAACGCAAAATCAAGGAACATAACACCGGTATGACGGAAACTAGGGTGGCAAGAGTGGAACAAAACACCAGGCATAAGGCCGAGCCTTCCACCCTTTACCAAGTATATAGATGCATTAATTAACATAAAAGATATTGCGATATCCCAACATATCCATGTTCCAACATGGAACAAACTTCAGCTTCACCTGCAACTAGCAACGCTATAAGAGGGGTTGAGCAAAGCGGTAACATAGCCAAACAACGGTTTGCTAGAAATGGTGGGTTAGAGGCTTGACATGGTAATATGGGAGGCATGATATAGCAAGTGGTAGGTATCGTGGCATAGCAATAGAGCGAACAACTAGCAAGCAAAGATAGAAGTGATTTCGAGGGTATGGTCATCTTGCCTAAAATCCCGCAAGGAAGAAGAACGAGTCCATGAAGAAGACAAACAGACGTAGTCGAACGGATCCTCACAAACGCGTTATCGGAACTAACCCGAAGAGGCAACACTGGAAAGAAGCAAACAACATAGTAAACAACCATCACATAAACATGGTATGATGCACAACCAAGTATGATGCATGTCCGGTTTAATGAGGCATGGCATGGCAAAGTGCACAAACAAAACTACAAATTAAGTGGAGCTCAATATGCAACGAGTTGCATATTGACGAAACACCACATGACTTATTTAGTTCTCTCTCGGTTATGTACTCAACAATATTAAATGTTGTTATACATGGCAAGAGGTGACACATGAGTAAAAATACACAGTTAGGCATTTTAAATGAGGCCGGAAACATCAAACAACAATTCCGGTAAATCCCCATATGCATTTAGCAATTTAATGCAAACAACAATTTTAAACATATTAAATGTTATTATCATGATGCGGATGACATGTGCAAGTTTTATGAAAATGTTAAGAAGATCATATTATGAAGCATTTGTTACCGTGGCAGAAACGAAAGGGTGCCACGGCAACGACAACGGAAATGGTGCCACGGCAACATTCCGGTTCCTGTAACTCGATTGAGATGCCGGTGCAAAAGGAAGTGTGACTGGAGCGTGTCATGCAAGATGATGGGGTGATCCCGGTTACCGGGTTCCCACGGGTGGACGGCATGGCAATGAGGAGGACCATGCAAGCAACAATTTCAGACACGGTGCAAACGCGGGGTACATCTCATTCAACACGCATGCATTCGGTCCACGGGCGGTCGTCTTGATGGTTATACCTTTCGAAGCTTGCATCTTCAGAGTGGATCGAGTTCAAAGCGGTGTAGATGGAAGTAGACATTCTCGCGACGGTTGTGGTATATGTCATCGGTAGTCAAACTTGGCGACGGTAGTTGTACACGGGTCTTCGGCCACGAAAGTAGATGTACAACGTTTTCGTAGAGGTTCGGGGTCACGACACGGAACTTGACGCCCACGGGGTCTTCACGGTTCGACAGCAGTGGTACACGGCGGCGTAGTGGAAGTAGTTGTTCAAGGTATCGACGGTAGCCGAACTTGGTGAACCAGAGGGATACACTTAAGTCATTGTGGGAACTTGATGAATCCAAGGGCTCCGGGCGTCGTGGTACTTCAAACAAATCCACGAAGGCGGTATTGGCGTTCCGGGTCTTACAGTGTTGTCGAACTTGGCGTATCCGAAGGGGTACTTGTGGTCTTGAGGGTCGACAGTAATCGTGCATTCAATGTTGTGGTACTTGTCGATCTCTTGCCTCAGATAGTGGTCGTACAAGGTTCTGTGTCGTCAGTAGAGGTACTTGGCGAATCCATGGAAAATGGTAGCTGCGGTTTTTTGGCGGCTTGAGCTGGAGATGGCCGGTTGGCGAAGCAGGTAGCTTGGCTCACCGGAGCTTCGCTAGAGGCACGCGGTGACCGCTTGGTGCTCTGGTTGTTGCTGCAGACGAGGCAGAGCTTGGCAGGGTCGGGAATGGCACGGGATGCCTGTCGTCATCTCCTCGAACGAGGGCAGAGCAGGAGGTCAACGCGAGGGGAGGCTCGCTGCGAAGCAGACGCGATGCGGTGCTACCTCTTGAGCATTGCGTTGGATTTCCCCGAAGAGGAAGGGATGATGCAGCAAAGTAGCGTAAGTATTTCCCTCAGTTTTTGAGAACCAAGGTATCAATCCAGTAGGAGGCCACGCTCGAGTCCCTCGTACCTACACAAAAACAATACCTCAACGCAACCAACGCGCTTAGGGGTTGTCAATCCCTTCACGCTCACTTACGAAACTGAGATCTGATAGAGATGATAAATAATATTTTTGGTATTTTTGGTATAGAGATGCAAAGTAAAAAGTAAAAGCAAAGCAATAATAAAGTGATGGAGATTGATATGATGAGAAAGAGACCCGGGGGCCATAGGTTTCACTAGTGGCTTCTCTCAAGAGCATAAGTATTCTACGATGGGTGAACAAATTATTGTTGAGCAATTGACAGAATTGAGCATAGTTATGAGAATATCTAGGTATGATCATGTATATAGGCATCACGTCCGTGACAAGTAGACCGAAACGGTTCTGCATCTACTACTATTACTCCACTCATCGACCGCTATCCAGCATGCATCTAGAGTATTAAGTTAAAAACAGAGTAACGCCTTAAGCATGATGACATGATGTAGAGGGATAGTTTCATGCAATATGATAAAAAAACCATCTTGTTATCCTCGATGGCAACGATACAATACGTGCCTTGCTGCCCCTTCTGTCACTGGGAAAGGACACCGCAAGATCGAAACCAAAGCTAAGCACTTCTCCCATGGCAAGAAAATCCAATCTAGTAGGCCAAACCAAACTGATAATTCGAAGAGACTTGCAAAGATAACCAATCATACATAAAAGAATTCAGAGAAGATTTAAATATTATTCATAGATAGACTGGATCATAAACCCACAATTCATCGGTCTCAACAAACACACCGCAAAAAGAAGATTACATCGAATAGATCTCCACAAGAGAGGGGGAGAACATTGTATTGAGATCCAAAAAGAGAGAACAAGCCATCTAGCTACTAACTATGGACCCGTAGGTCTGAAGTAAACTACTCACACTTCATGGGAGGGGCTTGGATGATTATGTAGAAGCCATCCATGATCGATGCCCCCTCCGGCGGAGCTCCGGAACAGGCCCCAAGATGGGATCTCATGGATACAGAAAGTTGCGGCGGTGGAATTAGGTTTTTGGCTCCGTCCCCGATCGTTTGGGGGTACGTGGATATATATATAGGAGGAAGAAGTACGTCGGTGGAGCTTCAAGGGGCCCACGAGGCAGGGGGCGCGCCCTAGGGAGGGCACCCTCCACCCTCGTGACCGCCTCATGGCTTTCTTGACGGAGGGTCCAAGTCTCCTGGATCTTATCTGATGAGAAAATCACGTTTCCGAAGGTTTCATTCCGTTTGGACTCCGTTTGATATTCCTTTTCTTTGAAACCCTAAAACAGGCAAAAAACAGCAATTCTGGGCTGGGCCTCCAGTTAATAGGTTAGTCCCAAAAATAATATAAAAGTGGATAATAAAGCCCAATAATGTCTAAAACAGTAGATAATATAGCATGGAGCAATCAAAAGTTATAGATACGTTGGAGACGTATCAAGCATCCCAAAGCTTAATTCCTGCTCGTCCTCGAGTAGGTAAATGATAAAAACAGAATTTTTGATGCGGAGTGCTACTTGGCATAATTTTAATGTAATTCTTCTTAATTGTGGTATGAATATTCAGATCCGAAAGATTCAAGACAAAAGTTCATATTGACATAAAAATGATAATACTTCAAGCATACTAACTAAGCAATTATGTCTTCTCAAAATAACAAGGCCAAAGAAAGTTCATCCCTACAAAATCATATAGTTTAATCATGTCTCATTCTCGTCACACAAGAACGCTGCACAACCCCGATGACAAGCCAAGCAATTGTTTCATACTTTAGTAATCTCAAACCTATAAACTTTCACGCAATATATGAGTGCGAGCCATGGACATAGCACTATGGGTGGAATAGAATATAATGAGGGGGTTATGTGGAGAAGACAAAAAAGGAGAAAGTATCATATCAACGAGGCTAATCAATGGGCTATGGAGATGCCCACCGATTGATGTTAATGCAAGGAGTAGGGATTGCCATGCAACGGATGCACTAGAGCTATAAATGTATGAAAGCTCAACAAAAGAAACTAAGTGGGTGTGCATCCAACTTGCTTGCTCATGAAGACCTAGGGCACTTGAGGAGGCCCATTGTTGGAATATACAAGCCAAGTTCTATAATGAAAAATTCCCACTAGTATATGAAAGTGATAACATGAGAGACTCTCTACTATGAAGATCATGGTGCTACTTTGAAGCACAAGTGTGGTAAAAGGATAGTAACATTGTCCCTTCTCTCTTTTTCTCTCATTTTTTTGGGCCTTCTCTTTTTTTATGGCCTTTCTATTTTTTTGGCCTTCTCTTTTTTATGGCCTTTCTTCTTTTTATTCCTCACTTGTGACAATGCTCTAATAAGGATGATCATCACACTTCTATTTATTTACAACCCAATGATTGCAACTCGATACTAGAACAAAGATGACTCTATATGAATGCCTCCGGCGGTGTACCGGGATATGTAACGAACCAAGAGTGACATGTATGAAAGAATTATGAACGGTGGCTTTGCCACAAATACTATGTCAACTACATGATCATGCTAAGCAATATGACAATGATGAATGTGTCATGATGAACGGAATGATGGAAAGTTGCATGGCAATATATCTCGGAATGGCTATGGAAATGCCATAATAGGTAGGTATGGTGGCTGTTTTGAGGAAGATATAAGGAGGTTTATGTGTGAAAGAGCGTATCATATCACGGGGTTTGGATGCACCGGCGAAGTTTGCGCCAACTCTCAATGTGAGAAAGGGCAATGCACGGTACCGAAGAGGCTAGCAAGGATGGAAGGGTGAGAGTGCGTATAATACATGGACTCAACATTAGTCATAAAGAACTCACATACTTATTGCAAAAATCTACAAGTCATCAAAAACCTCGGCACTACGTGCATGCTCCTAGGGGGATAGATTGGTAGGAAAAGACCATCGCTCGTCCCCAACCGCCACTCATAAGGAAGACAATCAAATAACACCTCATGTTTCAAATTTGTTGCATAACGTTTACCATACATGCATGCTAGGGGACTTGCAAACTTCAACACAAGTATTTCTCAATTTCACAACTACTCAACTAGCATGACTTTGATATTATTACCTCCATATCTCAAAACAATCATCAAGCATCAAACTTTTCTTAGTATTCAACACACTCATACGGAAGTTTTATTATTAATCTTGCATACCAAGCATATTAGGATTTTAAGCAAATTACCATGCTATTAAGACTCTCAAAATAATCTAATTGAAGCATGAGAGATCAATAGTTTCTATAAAACAAATCCACCACCGTGCTCTAAAAGATATAAGTGAAGCACTAGAGCAAAACTATAAAGCTCAAAAGATATAAGTGAAGCACATAGAGTATTCTATCAAATTCTAAATCATGTATGGCTCTCTCAAAAGGTGTGTACAGCAAGGATGATTGTGTTAGACTAACAAGCAAAGATTCAAATCATAAAAGACGCTCCAAGCAAAACACATATCATGTGGTGAATAAAAATATAGCTCCAAGTAAAGTTACCGATAGAAGTAGACGAAAGAGGGGATGCCTTTCGGGGCATCCCCAAGCTATGGCTTTTAGGTGTCCTTAGATTATCTTGGGGGTTCCATGGGCATCCCCAATCTTAGGCTCTTGCCACTCCTTGTTCCATAATCCATCAAATCTTTACCCAAAACTTGAAAACTTCACAACACAAAACTTAAAGTAGAAAACTCGTGAGCTCCATTAGCGAAAGAAAACAAAAAAGACCACTTCAAGGTAATGTAATGAACTCATTATTTATTTATATTTGTGTTAAACCTACTGTATTCCAACTTCTCTATGGATTATAAACTATTTTACTAGCCATAGATTCATCAAAATAAGCAAACAACACATGAAAAACAGAATCTGTCAAAAACAGAACAGTCTGTAGTAATCTGTAGCTAGCGCAAGATATGGAACCCCAAAAATTCTAAAATAAATTTATGGACGTGAGGAATTTATCTATTAATCATCTGCAAAAAGAATTAACTAAATAGCACTCTCCAAATAAAAATGACAGCAGTTCTCGTGAGCGCTAAAGTTTCTGTTTTTTACAGCAAGTTCAACAAGACTTTCCCCAAGTCTTCCCAACGGTTCTACTTGGCACAAACACTAATTAAACACAAAAAACACAACCAAAACAGAGTCTAGATAAATTATTTATTAAATAACAGCAAGGATAAATATTGGGTTGACTCCCAACAAGCGCTTTTCTTTAAAGCCTTATAGCTAGGCATAACAAGCAAGAATAGATCTAGGTATTGCCATATTTGGTAGGCAATTCTTCAATGAGGCATCTACCTCCCTTAGGAATTTCTTTCTTTCTAGTGATTATCAAACTCTTAGGCACAAGATCGAAAAATTGATTTGTAGCAATTGGTTCCTTAATGATAGCAAGAAGATTGGGATGAATACTTATAGATTTAAGATCCGCAGTTTCCTTACTAGATGATTCACCCTTATTTTTAGGAACATACATAAGCTTGGCAATTTTAGTAGGAGGACTTGGAGTATTCTTTATGGAAGAAAAAGCAGTTCGCAAGTTCGTAATGATACCCTCAAGTTTATCGATTCTAGTAGAATAATTTTATTTTCTCATTAACTATGGGTTCCTTTTCCTTAATATTTTTCAAAGTCATTCCTACCTTAGATCCATATTGGGTAATTTGATTGTGGATCTTTTTATCTAGATTTTCAATTAATTCAATAGTAGCAACTTTATTTTCAATAATTTCAAGTCTTTGCATGACATGCTCCAAAGTTAACATAGTTCCATTGACCAAAAGAGGTGGTGAGCCAAATAAATCTAACATAGCATTATAAGAATCAAAAGTATGGCTACCCAAGAAATTCCGTCCGGTAATGGTATCAAGGATATATCTATACCAAGGATTAGCACCTACATAAAAATTGCAGAGAAGAACTGAAGTAGATTGCTTCCTAGTAGATATATTTTGAGCATTGCAAATTCTATACCAAGCATCTTTTAGATTTTCTCCCTCCCTTTGTTTAAAATTTAGAGCTTCATTCTCGGGAGACAACAGAGAAGATATGAGACTAGCCATAACGACAAGCAAACAAACTAACACACAGGCAAACAAAAAGAAAATGGGCAAAAGAGGCAAATAGAGAGGGAGGATAGAGAGAGAGGGCGAATAAAACGGCAAGGGTGAAGTGGGGGAGAGGAAAACGAGAGCCAAATGGCAAATAATGTAATGCGGGAGATAGGGATTGTGATGGGTACTTGGTATGTTGACTTTTGCGCAGACTCCCCAGCAACGGCGCCAGAAATTCTTCTTGCTACCTCTTGAGCACTACGTTGGATTTCCCCGAAGAGGAAGGGATGATGCAGCAAAGTAGCGTAAGTATTTCCCTCAGTTTTTGAGAACCAAGGTATCAATCCAGTAGGAGGCCACGCTCGAGTCCCTCGTACCTACACAAAAACAATACCTCAACGCAACCAACGCGCTTAGGGGTTGTCAATCCCTTCACGCTCACTTACGAAACTGAGATCTGATAGAGATGATAAATAATATTTTTGGTATAGAGATGCAAAGTAAAAAAGTAAAAGCAAAGCAATAATAAAGTGATGGAGATTGATATGATGAGAAAGAGACCCGGGGGCCATAGGTTTCACTAGTGGCTTCTCTCAAGAGCATAAGTATTCTATGATGGGTGAACAAATTACTGTTGAGCAATTGACAAAATTGAGCATAGTTATGAGAATATCTAGGTATGGTCATGTATATAGGCATCACGTCCGTGACAAGTAGACCGAAACGATTCTGCATCTAATACTATTACTCCACTCATCGACTGCTATCCAGCATGCATCTAGAGTATTAAGTTAAAAACCGAGTAACGCCTTAAGCAAGATGACATGATGTAGAGGGATAGTTTCATGCAATATGATAAAAAAACATCTTGTTATCCTCGATGGCAACGATACAATACGTGCCTTGTTGCCCCTTCTGTCACTGGGAAAGGACACCGCAAGATCAAACCCAAAGCTAAGCACTTCTCCCATGGCAAGAAAAACCAATCTAGTAGGCCAAACCAAACTGATAATTCGAAGAGACTTGCAAAGATAACCAATCATACATAAAAGAATTCAGAGAAGATTCAAATATTATTCGTAGATAGACTGGATCATAAACCCACAATTCATCGGTCTCAACAAACACACCACAAAAAGAAGATTACATCGAATAGATCTCCACAAGAGAGGGGAAGAACATTGTATTGAGATCCAAAAAGAGAGAAGAAGCCATATATATATGTATGTATATATAGGAGGAAGAAGTGCGTCGGTGGAGCTTCGAGGGGCCCACGAGGCAGGGGGCGCACCCTCCACCCTCGTGACCGCCTCGTGGCTTTCTTGACGGAGGGTCCAAGTCTCCTGGATCTTATCTGATGAGAAAATCACGTTTCCGAAGGTTTCATTCCGTTTGGACTCCGTTTGATATTCATTTTCTTCGAAACCCTAAAACAGGCAAAAAACAGCAATTCTGGGATGGGCCTCCGGTTAATAGGTTAGTCCCAAAAATAATATAGAAGTGGATAATAAAGCCCAATAAGGACGGAGCAGGTCCGGCGAGGCAGGAGAGAGACGGCGGTGGCAAAGGCCATGGAGGCGGGGTCGGCTGGAGCTTCGAGCTCGGCGTCCATGGCAGGACGACGAGGAGGCCGGAGACGCGAGGGCGAGGCGGGAGGCGCTCCGGCGGCTTTGGTCGCCGGCGGGGTAGGTGGCACGCACAGGAGAGGGACGGGGAAAGGGAGCGAGGCGGCGGAGTGGAGGTGCTGGCGTGGGGAGCTCCTCTCCCTGTGTGGTGCATGGCGGCGGCAGGAGGATGGGGATGGGGGGGGGGTCGAGGAGGAAAGGCCAGCGAGCAGGGGGTAAGAGGAGATCGGGCAGGCCTCTTGGGCCGGCTAGGTCAGGCCGCAGGTGGACCCAAGTGTGCTACGGGGATGGATGGGCCTAGCTGGGCTTCCCCCTCCATTTTTTTATTTCTCATAAGAAAAAAACACAGGAGATAAAAGAAATGAACAGAGGAGTAGCAATGGAGTTTGGTAGGGAGAAAAAATCTCTCTGGACTCACAAAAATGTGAAGGATGACAATAAAATGGTAAGAGGATTTTTGGAGAAAAAAGGTCCGCACATGTTGAATTTAATTCACCATGTTTGAATTTTGAAACCCATTCGAAAGGACTCTAAATGGGCTGAGATTTTTAGAGGAGCCTCGATAAAAGAGATGAGAAATATTGGCAAGGTTTGAAGGTCAATCTCGAAGAGGAATAGACATGGAAAAAATTTTGCATGTGTGTTATGGTTAATTCCAAAAGAATGGAATATTTATTATAGCTCCCTAAATATTAGGAGACGTTCACATGTTATAAAGAGAATTTCACCATGTGAACTCCCTCGATTTAAATGGATCAGAAATCCATGCAATTTATTTAAGTGAGTTTTAGTTAGCTTTAAGAAAAAAATGTCATGATGACATGATGCCATGCAAAATATGCAATGATGAATGCAACAGGCAAAAACAAATCACACCATGAATCTCGGAAAACATGGAAGGCATCTGAAGCTACGGTCTTGGGGCGTCACATACATATTCCTTCGACTATGAGATTATGCAACTCCCTGTTACCGGAGGAATACCTTGTGTGCTATCGAACGTCACAACGTAACTGGGTGATCATAAAGATGCTCTACAGGTATCTCCGAAGGTATTTGTTGAGTTGTCATAGATCGAGATTAGGATTTGTCACTCTGAGTATCAGAGAGGTATCTCTGGGCCCTCTCGATAATACCATCATAACAAGCCTTGCAAGCAAAGTGACTAAAGAGTTAGTTGCAAGATGATGTATTACACAATGAGTAAAGAGACTTGCCGGTAACGAGATTGAACTAGGTATGAAGATACCGACGATCGAATCTCGGGCAAGTAACATACCGGCAGACAAAGAGAATTATGTATGTTGTCATAATGGTTCGACCGATAAAGATCTTCGTAGAATACGTAGGAACCAATATGGGCATCCAGGATCCGCTATTGGCTATTGACCGGAGAGGTGTCTCGACCATGTTTACATAGTTCTCAAACCCGTAGGGTCCGCACGCTCAACGTTTGTTGATGATATAGTGTTATATGAGTTATGTGATTTGGTGACCGAATGTTGTTCGGAGTCCTAGATAAGATCACGGACATGACGAGGAGCTCCGGAATGGTCCAGGGGTAAAGATTGATATATATAGGATGATACTATTTGGACATCGGAAGAGTTTTGGGGCGTACCAGGCAATCATCGGGTCACCAGATCCGGTAAAGCCCGGGAGGTCTATGGGCCATATGGGCCAAGAGAAGGGAGCACACTAGCCCACAAGGGGCTGGTGCGTCTGTAACGCCCCGAGACCGTTGCGCCAGGTGTCTTCCAGTTATTCACTGTTGTTGCCTTGTCATTTGTTTGTGTGTCATGCATTTCATATCATGTCATCATGTGCATCATATTTGCATACGTGTTCGTCTCTTGCATCCAAGCAATTTCCCCGTTGTCCGTTTTGCAATCCGGCGCTCCTATGTCCTCCGGCGCCCCCTTTTGCCTCTTTTCATGTGCGGGTGTTAAACGTTCTCGGATTGGAACGAGATTTGTCAAGCGGCCTTGGTACACTACCGCTAGACCGCCTGTCAAGTTTTGTGCCATTTGGAGTCCGTTTGATACTCCAACGGTTAACCGAGGAACCGTAAAGGCCTCGTGTGTGTTGCAGCCCAACACCCCTCCAAAGTGGACCAAAAACCCATCCAAACCCCCTCCATCCTCTCGGCCATTCGATCACGATCGCGTGGCCGAAAACTGCACACCGTTTGGACTCCCCTAGCTCCCTCTACCTATATAAACTTCCTCTCCCCTGAAATTTCGGGCAAAACCACCCCTAACCCTAGCTTTCTTCCTCCTCCCCGTGCCGGACATGTCTGCGCCGCCACCGGACATGTCCAGCCGCCGCCCCCGCGCCAATCCAGAGCCGCCACCTATCCCGCTGCCAACCTCCCACCATCGTGGCCCGCGCAACCCGAGTCAGGCCCGCGGGGCCCGGATCTGCTCTGCGCCGGCGCGCCTCCCGGCCCGCTCGCCCCCGCCGCCGTGCGCCGCCCGCACCCGACCTCGCCGCCTCCGCCGTGCTCCACCACTGCGTCGGCCCGAGCCTCCGCCGCCTCCTGCGTGCGAGCTTGCCTCCCGCCGGAGTTTTCCCCGCGCCTCTCTTCGCCGGATGTGGCGACCCCAAGGCCGGATCAAGCTCCTCCGGCCAACTCCGGCGAGATCTCATCGGGGTGGACGAGATCCACCCGCTCCTCAATGCAAACACGCCCTCCCCGCGCCCCGGATCTCTTCGTCCCAGATACTCTCGTCCCGTTGACTTTTTCGCGAGGTGAAAAATCCACTAAGTCTTTTTCCCCCTCATGTTTTCAGGCCCTATTCATCATGTCATGACTCCTCATTCGTAGCTCCATTTTGCGCGTGCAATATATCGAAATGTTCGTTAGGATGTCCTCTTCATTTTGTTCCATTTCACCATGCTTGTTTGAGTCCATCTTGATGCCCTAATGACTATTGCAAGAGTGCTATAAAATGTTAGTCCCTGATTATTAGCAGATCTTGAGCATTTGTCATTTTTCCATGATTACTGTGTGCTGCATATGGTCATGAGTTCTACATGTGTTTTGGGCTATGCCATGCCATCTTTATAGGGGAGTATGCCATGTATTTTTATGATCAATGTGGTGACTAGCACATGCATGCAAAGTAGCTCTCGTGATGTTGCTGATTTCAGAGACTTAGAATTTCACTAAGTCCTTTTCCTGTTGTTATTTTTATGCCATGTATTCATGTTGCTACAGAGTGATCCATGCCTCTTTTGAGCATGTTCAGTAAGGATGATTTTGAGATATTGTTATGCTCTATCCATCCATGTCTTTGTTTGCAATTATGGAGTACCCTAGCATGACTCAATCTTGCTCTACTTTTGCTATAAAATGTTCCTGGCAGATTGTTTACGTGTTAATCAATTTTGCCAAGGTTGTTGTAGTTGATCCATGCATGCTATGAAATTGTTCTTACCTTGTTTTGCTTCTTGATCATGTCTACTTGCTGGGTGTATGCTTAGTTTGTCATGCAATGCCTTGTGGTGAGTGCATCTAGCTCGCAAACATGCCTTCATAATTCTGTTTATGACATGTCTAGTTTTTCTGCTAAGTCTGAATCTGTTAACGATACTTGCTATGTTTACATGGGTGCCATCATGTCTTCTGATCTGTTTTGGCTTATGGTCAGTAAGGGACTTTTGTTATATGCTTTGAGTAGATTCATGCCATTCCTTGCTTTGCCATGATATGTTCTTGTAGCATGTTGATATCTTGCTCTAAACATTGCTTCCTGATATTAATTCCTGGCATGTTAGTATTTTCACCATGTCTGTGATTCTGTTATCTTTTGCACTTTTGCCATGCTTCTTTGGACCTGCTCTTGTGCGATTTAGCCATAGCTCACTGTTCATCTTTTGTCAAGCATCTTGAGTAGATCACTGCCATGTGCTTTGTTGCTATGTTGGGGTGCAGTAGCTTAGTTTCTTGTTGCATTCTATATGGCATCATGCTGTTAATCGCAGTATTGTGTCATTCTTGTTTTGCTTGCCATTTGCAAACCATGCATCCGATTCCGGTTATCTTTATATCAATTTCGACCGAAATCAACTCATCTTTCCAGCGGCACACTTGGTTTGCCAAGTTGATGCCAGTTCTAACTTTTCCTTCTAGAGCACGCATATGCATTGCATAGCACATTCCACATATCATGCCATGTTTTGCATCATGTTGCTTGCGCATTGCACCGTGGTTGATTGTGGTTTCCTTTGCTTGTGTTCCTGTCTTGGGTAGATCCATGAGATGAGTCCGTGATCGAGGAACCCGTTGAGTACGCTTACGAGGATCAAGCTTTCGTCTTCTCGGAGAGCTTTGCAGGCAAGATGACCATACCCTCAAAATCACTTCTATCTTTGCTTGCTAGTTGCTCGCTCTTTTGCTATGCTGCGATACCTACCACTTGCTATATCATGCCTCTCATATTTCCATGTCAAACCTCTAACCCACCTTGTCCTAGCAAACTATTGTTTGGCTATGTTACCGCTTTGCTCAGCCCCTCTTATAGCGTTGCTAGTTGCAGGTGAAGTTGGAGTTTGTTCCATGTTTGGGACATGGATATTTGTTGGGATATGAAAGTGCGTTATATCGACTAGAGGGGGGGTGAATAGGTGATTTTTATGAAAGTCTTCAAAACGTGGAAGTTATGAAGACAAACAGTGGAGATAAGCCTATCACTATGCAGCGGAAGTTAGATTACACTAGGCAAGCCATGGTCAAGTATTCAATAGAGGGAAAGCACAATGACAAGTAGCTGCAGTGTAATAAGGATCAGGTAGGAAGAAGTTATGAAGCCAAACAAATCATACAGTTACGTTGTGAAGACAAAAAGTATAGCAAGCATGCACTGGCTTCACAATGAGTAACAGTAAGTAAAAGGAAGTGAAGATGAAACCAGTGACTCGTTGAAGACAATGATGTGTTGGACCAGTTCCAGTTGCTGTGACAACTGTACGTCTGGTTGGAGCGGCTAGGTATTTAAACCTTAGGACACACAGTCCCGGACACCCAGTCCTGAACACGCAGCTCAGGACACCAAGTCCTCACCGTATTCTCCTTGAGCTAAGGTCACTTAGTCCTTGCCCAATCACTCTGGAAAGTCTTCAAGGTAGACTCCCAAACCTTCACAGACTTCGTTCACTGGCAATCCACAATGTCTCTTGGATGCTCTGAACGCGATGCCTAACCGTCTGGAGGATTCACAGTCCTCAAGTGTAATAAGTCTTCAGATCACACAGACAAGAAGACTTAAGTGATGCCCAATGTTCTCTGGCTCTGGGTGGTAGGGCTTTTCTCCTCGCTAGGAATTTTCTCTCAAAGGCTTCGAGGTGGGTTGCTCTCAAACGACAAAAGCCGTGCACCAAAATCTGAGCATCCAACCGTTTATGGTTGTAGGGGGTGGGCTATTTATAGCCACTTGGCAACCCGACCTGATTTGTCTGAAATGACCATGGGTCACTAAGGAACTGACACGTGTCTCAATGGTCAGATTTCAAACTCTCATGGCAACTTTACTTGGGCTACAAGCAAAGCTGACTTGTCCGGTCTCATTGTCTTCACTCGAAGACATAGGTTTTTGGTTTAGGCATCATGTAGGATCTAGAAGTAGATGTGTCTAGAGGGGGGTGATTAGACACTTAGTGCTAAAGTTGCAATTTTTAAGCCTTTTCGGTTTAAGTGGAGTTTAGGCACAATTTAAACACACACAATACATATCAAGCAAGCATGCAAAGAGTATATGAGCAGCGGAATGTAAAGCATGCAACTTGCAAGAATGTAAAGGGAAGGGTTTGGAGAGATCAAACGCAATTGGAGACACGGATGTTTTTCCCGTGGTTCGGATAGGTGGTGCTATCCTACATCCACGTTGATGGAGACTTCAACCCACGAAGGGTAACGGTTGTGCGAGTCCACACAGGGCTCCACCCAAGGGCAACGGTTGCGCGAGTCCACACAGGGCTCCACCCACGAAGGGTCCACGAAGAAGCAACACCCACAAAGGGTCCACGAAGAAGCAACCTTGTCTATCCCCCCATGGCCATCGCCCACACAGGACTTGCCTCACTAGCGGTAGATCTTCACGAAGTAGGCGATCTCCTTGCCCTTACAAACTCTTGGTTCAACTCCACAATCTTGTCGGAGGCTCCCAAGTGACACCTAGCCAATCTAGGAGACACCACTCTCCAAGAAGTAACAAATGGTGTGTAGGTAACTCCTTGCTCTTGTGCTTCAAATGATAGTCTCCCCAACACTCAACTCTCTCTCATAGGATTTGGATTTGGTGGAAAGAGGGTTTTAGTGGAAAGCAACTTGGGAAGGCTAGAGATCAAGATTCATATGGTAGGAATGGAATGTCTTGATCTCAACACATGAGTAGGTGGTTCTCTCTCAGAACATATGAGTTGGAATGGTGTGTGTGTTCTGATGGCTCTCTCGTCGAATGAGAAGGAGGAGGAGGGGTATATATAGCCTCCACACAAAATCCAACCGTTACATACAATTTACCAATCTCGGTGGGACCGAATCAGAAAACTCGGTCTGACCGAAATAGTAAACCTAGTGACCGTTAGGAATTTCGGTGGGACTGACATGCAACTCGGTAGGACCGATTCGGTTAGGGTTTGGGCATAACGTAATCTCGGTGAGACCGATTACACAAACTCGGTGAGACCGAATTTGGTAATTAGCTAACCAGAGAGTTGGTCAGGCAAACTCGGTGGGACCGATTTGCTCTTTCGGTGAGACCGAGTGGAACTCGGTGAGACCGAAAATTTACAAAAAGGAAACACTGAATTTACATTGCAATCTCGGTGGGACCGATTCGCTCTTTCGGTAAGACCGAAAAGTTACGAAAGGGAAACAGAGAGTTTGCAACCCCATCTCGGTGAGACCGAGATCCTTATCGGTAGAACCGAATTGCTAGGGTTTGGCAGTGGCTAATGACAAGTGAAACTCGGTGGTGCTGGATAGGAAGAATCGGTAGGACCGAGTTTGGCTTAGGGTTTAGGTCATATGTGGATATGGGAAAGTAGTTGAGGGTTTTGGAGCATATCACTAAGGACATGAAGCAAGAGGCTCATTAAGCAACACTTCATCCCTCCTTAATAGTATTGGCTTTTCCTAAAGACTCAATGTGATCTTGGATCACTAAAATATAAAATTAAGAGTCATGAGCTTTTGAGCTTGAGCCAATCCTTTGTCCTTAGCATTTTGAGGGTTCCACTTTCACATCCTTTAGTCCATGCCACTCCATTGTTGAACTTATCTGAAACATGCTAGATAGAAGTGTTAGTCCAACAAGAGATATGTTGTCATCAATTATCAAAACCACCTAGGGAGCACTTGTGCTTTCAATCTCCCCCTTTTTGGTAATTGATGGCAACATACATCAAAGCTTTAGATAAAGATATAAAGAACAGCAAGTAAAGCTTTGGAAGAACATGTAGCAAGCATAGGCTCCCCCTACATGTATGCACTCATGTAAATATGAAATATAGAGGCATGTGAGAGCATAAACATGACAGAGTAGGCAATGTGTTACATGTATCTTGGCCATATGCATCAGAGCAAAAGATTATCAAGGAAAATACCTTCATGCTCATGAGTCCTTCTTGCAAACAGTATGTACATAAGCAAGAACTCCTCATACTCATGATTTTGATGCATATACTTACCTTGTGGTCTCGAGTTGGCTTAGGATGGAATGAACCTGCACAAACAAGGTTAGATAACACAGGTACGTCCACTAGCCAGAGCAAACAAAAGAAACCACAAGGATGCCAAGACTGGGATGACATGTAGAGAGTGAGTACAAGGTACCACATTGGATTCAACATGTCCCCAAGAATAAAGATATGCAATGAATTTGGCTGATTTCTTTTCCCTTAGGTGTCTTGCTCCCCCTGAATCTTACATGGGATATTGGGAGAAGATAGGAAACAGAAAATCAGAGCAGAGGGATATGAATAGAACTTAATTCAAATGAGTTCATATGAACACATGTGGCATCTCTCCTCTTGAACATCAAGCATCTGGGATCCTTGAGTATTTTTCTCTCCCTGGAAATCTCTCTCTCCCCCTTAACAACATCTGGGATCCTTGAGACTTTCTCTCCCCCTTAATACTTTCTCTCTTGTAGGTTTGGTCCTTGAGACTGTTTCTCCCCCTTGATGTGATCTCTCTCTCCTACAAGCTTTGATGTGATCTCTCTCTCCCCCTTTGACATCAATTTCCAAGAAGGTTTTTCCTGGAATCCGTCGAATAGGTTTGGTCCTTGAGATTCAGCACAAAGCAGAGGATAAAATTGTGATGCTTGTGGAGGACAAGATTCATTGAGTGGAGCTGGATCAGAAGAAATGTAGAACAAGTGACAAATTGGTTTTCTGATTGCAAAGTCGGTGGCACCGAGTGGCATATTTCGGTGGTACCGAAAGATTCGGTTGGACCGAAATTTGCAAGTCGGTGAAACCGAGTTTACACAGAGAAAAACACTTGTCACCTCAGCTCATTAGTCAGGTAAGATCTCACAAAGATTTGCAAAGAATTAGCTGAAGGATTTGCAAGGAATTTGATGCAGAAATATGCAGAACAAGAACAAAAAGAAAAGAAGTGAAAGTTTCTAGATGAAGTTTTTTTTGTTTTGTTTGAGAAAAGAAGGAAACAAATATGCAAGGGACAAATGCAATAACTCAGAAAAGAACACAAGAGAACTTCATCTAGAATTGGGCGGTGACATAGTCACCTATGTTAGAGTATATTGACTTAGGAGTCAAGTGAGGACACTTGATCATAGGTCATACTCATCGTTTAAGCTCAAAATGGGGTTACCATTTTTCGTTTAAGCATTTTGTTGTATTCACATCTTGTTGAGTTGCTTTGACTCATGTCTTGGAGTAAAGCTTCTCAAAGATGGAATAACATACCTTGGGTGGTGATGTAGTTCTTGCTCATGTAGTTGAACTTGTGTGGGTGCTCAAGGTTGATGTAGTTCATCAAGAGTTGGGAGCACCACTTGGAGTTTGAGTTCATCTACCTACATGGGTTAGTTCTTGCAAGGAAGAGCACTTGTGTATCCAAAAATGACAATCATGAAGCTTAACATAGATTTTGTCAAAGGATATGTTTGAATGGTTTTGTGCTTCCTTGTCTTCAACCACTATTGTGTAGAGTCTTGGTCTTGTAGAGATTGCTCAGGATGTGAGTGAGTCGCAATCTCATGGAATTAGATTCAACCAAGCACCTACATGGGTTAGACAACATGCAAGGTGCAAATATATCCAAGACATAAGATAGTTATCATAAGAGATACATCATGGATTAGTTATAAGCTCATGTCTTGCATGTATCCAATGGAGTTTCTACTCCAAGTTCGAAGCATCAATGATGTTCAATTCTCCTCTCAACCTGCAAAACACTTTCTCATCAAGCGGTTTAGTGAATATATCCGCTAATTGCTTATCGGTGCGAACATGCTTAAGATTGATGTCACCCTTAGCAACATGATCTCGAATGAAATGATGACGAACTTCAATATGCTTAGTTCGAGAATGTTGTACAGGATTATGACCAATTTTGATAGCACTTTCATTGTCACAAAGCAGTGGAACATGTTTCACATAAATCCCATAATCTTTAAGAGTTTGGGTCATCCAAAGTAATTGAGCACAACATGAACCAGCGGCAATGTATTCCGCTTCGGCGGTGGATAAGGATACCGAGTTTTGTTTCTTGGAAGACCAAGACACAAGAGATCTACCAAGAAATTGACAAGTACCCGAAGTGGACTTTCTATCAACCTTGTCTCCGGCATAATCTAAGTCGGAATAGCCAACAAGATCAAAAGAAGACCTCTTAGGATACCAAATGCCAAAATTTGGTGTATGGATTAAATATCTCACTATCCTTTTCACAGCCTTAAGATGACAATCTTTAGGAGCAGCTTGATATCGTGCACACATGCACACACTTAGCATAATATCGGGACGTGAAGCACATAGGTATAACAATGAACCAATCATAGAGCGATAAACCTTTTGATCAACAGGTTCACCATCTTTGGTCAAATCATTATGTCCACTAGTAGGCATGGGTGTAGACATACCTTTGCATTCTTGCATATTGAACTTCTTGAATAAGTCCTTGGTGTACTTTGTTTGAGAGACAAATGTACCTTCCTTAGTTTGCTTGATTTGCAACCCGAGAAAGAATTTGAGTTCACTCATCATAGACATCTCAAACTTCTCTGACATTAGCTTTCCAAACTTTTCACTAAAGTGAGGGTTAGTTGAACCAAATATGATGTCATCAACATAAATTTGGCATACAAATAGTTCTCCATTAACCTTTTTAGTAAAAAGAGTAGAATCAATTTTACCAATTTCAAAACCACTTGTAGTAAGGAACTTGGTCAAGCATTTATACCATGCTCTAGGAGCTTGTTTAAGACCATAAAGAGCTTTGTGAAGTTTGTAAACATGATTTGGTTTCTTAGGATTGACAAAGCCGGGAGGTTGTTTGACATAAACTTCCTCTCTATTTCTCCATTTAGAAAAGCACTCTTAATGTCCATTTGGTACAAGGTGATATTATGGTGATTAGCATAGGCAAGTAAGATGCGAATGGACTCAAGTCTAGCAACGGGAGCATACGTCTCACCATAGTCCATACCTTCGACTTGTGCGTATCCTTGGGCGACGAGACGTGCTTTGTTGCGGACCACTTGTCCATCTTCATCTTGCTTGTTGCGAAACACCCATTTGGTACCAATGATGTTGTGGTTGTTGTCGGGCTTCTCAACCAATGTCCAAACTTGGTTTCTCTCGAAATTATGTAGCTCTTCATGCATAGCGTTTATCCAATCCGGATCTTCCAATGCTTCTTCAACCTTCATTGGTTCAATGCTAGAGATGAATGAATAGTTTTCACAAAAGTTAGCTAAACGAGTTTTTGAGCGAGTGATTCTCCCGGTTTGTATATCATTGAGGATTTGCTCGACGGGATGATCTTTGGCAATTCTTGCTCGAACTCGTGAGAGCTTTTCCTTGGGTCTTTGTTGAACATCTTCTTCATCTTGTTCTTTTTCTTGTCCTTCTTCATTGTTGACGTCGTCGTTCTCTTGTCGTGGTGGAGAAGGAGGTTGTTGATGTTCATCTTGACATACTTCCTCATTATCTTCATCTTGGTGTGTCCCACTTGTGGATGCTTCTGTGTCGATTCTTGGTTCACCTTGTCGTGAAGTAGAAGCTTCCACTTGGACGGATGAAGTACTCTCCTTCACCTCCGTTGGACGAATTTTGCCAATGGACAAATCTTGAATTGCTTCAGAAGGGTCTTTGTCTCCTACATCAATTGGCAATTGCTCTACTTGCGAGCCATTAGATTCATCAAACTTCACATCTACCGTCTCTTCAACCTTTCGGGTGAAATTGTTGTAGACACGGTAAGTGTGAGAGTTTGAGCCATAACCGAGTAGAAAACCTTCATGAGATTTAGGGGCAAACTTTGAACGACGATGCTTATCAAGAATGTAGCACTTTGAGCCGAATACTCGAAAGTATCCAACTTGGGGTTTGTTACCGGTGAGAAGCTCGTATGCCGTCTTGCCGAGTAGCTTGTGAAGATATAAGCGATTTGTTGCGTGACAAGCTGTCTCGACCGCTTCTGCCCAAAAGTGCTTTGGCGTCTTGTATTCATCAAGCATCGTTCTTGCCATTTCGATGAGCGTCCGGTTCTTCCTCTCAACAACTCCATTTTGTTGAGGTGTGTATGTGGCCGAGAACTCGTGTGAAATCCCTTCTTCGTCAAGAAAGGTGTCCACATTTGCGTTCTTGAACTCCGTTCCGTTGTCACTCCGAACCTTCTTGATCTTCACATCAAACTGATTTTGGGCTTTCCTAGCGAAGTTTCTGAAGATCTTCTGGACCTGCGACTTGTCATTAAGAAAGAACACCCACGTAAATCTTGAAAAATCATCAACTATAACTAGACCAAAAGAATTTCCACCGAGACTCTTGTAGGCATTGGGACCAAAAAGATCCATGTGAAGTAGCTCGAGTGGCCTCCTTGTGGTCATGATGTTCTTCACGGGATGTCTTCCTCCAACCTGTTTACCTGCTTGACAAGCACTGCAAAGTCTATCCTTATCAAATATGACATCGTTAACTCCAAGGATATGATTTCCTTTAATAAGCTTGTCAAGGTTTCTCATGCCAACGTGACCTAGTCGTCTATGCCACAACCAACCTTTTAAGGAATTAGCAACAAAGCAAGTTTTAGGTTGTGCCTTTTTAGAGAAATCGACAATGTAAAGATCACCTCTACGCATACCCGTAAAGACCATTTTATGGTTGTCTCAACGAAATACTTGGCAATCTACCTCAGTAAATAGGACATTCAAACCGAAATCAGCAAGTCTAGATACTGAAAGTAAGTTGTAGCCAAGAGATTCAACGAGCATGACATTTTGAATGGAACTATCATGTGAGATGGCCACCTTACCAAGGCCAATCACTTTACCCTTTGAATTATCACCAAAGGTGACATATTTTCGAGGGCCGTTGTTTTCAGCAAGCTCACGAAACATCTCTTCATCTCCGGTCGTATGATCAGTGCATCCACTATCAAGAACCCATTCCTTTCCTCCTGATTCATATCCCCGAAGATTTGCCATAAGACCAAAATGTCTCATTGCGTTATCAAGATCGGAGTCATTATCATCATCATCATAATATTCATGTTCATCATGATCTTGTGACTCATCATTTCCTAGAGAGGGTAATTCATTAGATAAATGATCAAAGTGGTTACTTTTATGAATTCTTATAGCTTTGAGTATGATGTCATTAATGATTCCAACATCTCCTTTAGCATACTTAAGATTGGCAAGTTCAAGAAGACATTTACCAAAACTAGGATCACTAGAGTTCATCTTACTCAAGGCAATAGATTTATGGAGAATTTCATCTAAAGTTTTCAAGGAATAATTGGGAAACCGTTCCTCAAGAAATTTCCATATAGTATAGGCGCAATTTTGAGTAGGCAAACTAGCAATCAAATCTTTGGGCAATCCTCTAATGATGAGCTCAATAGTTCTAAGATTGCGAATCATGTCAATATCTTCATCTAGGGTAGGATGCAAGGGATCAATATGAGGTGCACAAGGGCTAGCAATATACTTGTTCAAATGATATTGATTGAAGATTACAAGCATCTCATTTTTCCACTCATGAAAATACTTTCCATCAAGAATAGGCACTCTATGTCTAAGACTCCCTAGAGTAGACACATCCATCTTCCTCCAATGGTGATTAAACCAAGGCAATGGAGACCAAAGCTCTGATACCACTTGTAGGATCTAGAAGTAGATGTGTCTAGAGGGGGGTGATTAGACACTTAGTGCTAAAGTTGCAATTTTTAAACTTTTTCGGTTTAAGTGGGGTTTAGGCACAATTTCAACACACACAATACATATCAAGCAAGCATGCAAAGAGTATATGAGCAGCGGAATGTAAAGCATGCAACTTGCAAGAATGTAAAGGGAAGGGTTTGGAGAGATCAAACGCAATTGGAGACACGGATATTTTTCCCGTGGTTCGGATAGGTCGTGCTATCCTACATCCACGTTGATGGAGACTTCAACCCACGAAGGGTAATGGTTGCGCGAGTCCACACAGGGCTCCACCCAAGGGCAACGGTTGCGCGAGTCCACACAGGGCTCCACCCACGAAGGGTCCACGAAGAAGCAACCACCCACAAAGGGTCCACGAAGAAGCAACCTTGTCTATCCCACCATGGCCATCGCCCACACAGGACTTGCCTCACTAGCGGTAGATCTTCACGAAGTAGGCGATCTCCTTGCCCTTACAAACTCCTTGGATAAGCCTATCACTATGCAGCGGAAGTTAGATTACACTAGGCAAGCCATGGTCAAGTATTCAATAGAGGGAAAGCACAATGACAAGTAGCTGCAGTGTAATAAGGATCAGGTAGGAAGAAGTTATGAAGCCAAACAAATCATACAGTTACGTTGTGAAGACAAAAAGTATAGCAAGCATGCACTGGCTTCACAATGAGTAACAGTAAGTAAAAGGAAGTGAAGATGAAACCAGTGACTCGTTGAAGACAATGATGTGTTGGACCAGTTCCAGTTGCTGTGACAACTGTACGTCTGGTTGGAGCGGCTAGGTATTTAAACCTTAGGACACACAGTCCCGGACACCCAGTCCTGAACACGCAGCTCAGGACACCAAGTCCTCACCGTATTCTCCTTGAGCTAAGGTCACTTAGTCCTCGCCCAATCACTCTGGTAAGTCTTCAAGGTAGACTCCGAAACCTTCACAGACTTCGTTCACTGGCAATCCACAGTGTCTCTTGGATGCTCTGAACGCGACGCCTAACCGTCTGGGGATGCACAGTCCTCAAGTGTAATAAGTCTTCAGATCACACAGACAAGAAGACTTAAGTGATGCCCAATGTTCTCTGGCTCTGGGTGGTTAGGGCTTTTCTCCTCGCTAGGAATTTTCTCTCAAAGGCTTCGAGGTGGGTTGCTCTCAAACGACAAAAGCCGTGCACCAAAATCTGAGCATCCAACCGTTTATGGTTGTAGGGGGTGGGCTATTTATAGCCACTTGGCAACCCGACCTGATTTGTCTGAAATGACCATGGGTCACTAAGGAACTGACACGTGTCTCAATGGTCAGATTTCAAACTCTCATGGCAACTTTACTTGGGCTACAAGCAAAGCTGACTTGTCCGGTCTCATTGTCTTCACTCGAAGACATAGGTTTTTGGTTTAGGCATCATGTAGGATCTAGAAGTAGATGTGTCTAGAGGGGGGTGATTAGACACTTAGTGCTAAAGTTGCAATTTTTAAGCCTTTTCGGTTTAAGTGGAGTTTAGGCACAATTTAAACACACACAATACATATCAAGCAAGCATGCAAAGAGTATATGAGCAGCGGAATGTAAAGCATGCAACTTGCAAGAATGTAAAGGGAAGGGTTTGGAGAGATCAAACGCAATTGGAGACACGGATGTTTTTCCCGTGGTTCGGATAGGTGGTGCTATCCTACATCCACGTTGATGGAGACTTCAACCCACGAAGGGTAACGGTTGTGCGAGTCCACACAGGGCTCCACCCAAGGGCAACGGTTGCGCGAGTCCACACAGGGCTCCACCCACGAAGGGTCCACGAAGAAGCAACCACCCACAAAGGGTCCACGAAGAAGCAACCTTGTCTATCCCACCATGGCCATCGCCCACACAGGACTTGCCTCACTAGCGGTAGATCTTCACGAAGTAGGCGATCTCCTTGCCCTTACAAACTCCTTGGTTCAACTCCACAATCTTGTCGGAGGCTCCCAAGTGACACCTAGCCAATCTAGGAGACACCACTCTCCAAGAAGTAACAAATGGTGTGTAGGTAATGAACTCCTTGCTCTTGTGCTTCAAATGATAGTCTCCCCAACACTCAACTCTCTCTCATAGGATTTGGATTTGGTGGAAAGAGGGTTTTAGTGGAAAGCAACTTGGGAAGGCTAGAGATCAAGATTCATATGGTAGGAATGGAATGTCTTGATCTCAACACATGAGTAGGTGGTTCTCTCTCGGAACATAGTTGGAATGGTGTGTGTGTTCTGATGCTCTCTCTTCGAATGGAAGAGGGAGGGGTATATATAGCCTCCACACAAAATCCAACCGTTACATACAATTTACCAATCTCGGTGGGACCGAATCAGAAAACTCGGTCTGACCGAAATAGTAAACCTAGTGATCGTTAGGAATTTCGGTGGGACTGACATGCAACTCGGTAGGACCGATTCGGTTAGGGTTTGGGCATAACGTAATCTCGGTGAGACCGATTAAACAAACTCGGTGAGACCGAATTTGGTAATTAGCTAACCAGAGAGTTGGTCAGGCAAACTCGGTGGGACCGATTTGCTCTTTCGGTGAGACCGAGTGGAACTCGGTGAGACCGAAAAGTTACAAAAAGGAAACACTGAATTTACATTGCAATCTCGGTGGGACCGATTCGCTCTTTCGGTAAGACCGAAAAGTTACGAAAGGGAAACAGAGAGTTTGCAACCCCATCTCGGTGAGACCGAGATCCTTATCGGTAGAACCGAATTGCTAGGGTTTGGCAGTGGCTAATGACAAGTGAAACTCGGTGGCGCCGGATAGGAAGAATCGGTAGGACCGAGTTTGGCTTAGGGTTTAGGTCATATGTGGATATGGGAAAGTAGTTGAGGGTTTTGGAGCATATCACTAAGCAACATGAAGCAAGAGGCTCATTAAGCAACACCTCATCCCTCCTTAATAGTATTGGCTTTTCCTAAAGACTCAATGTGATCTTGGATCACTAAAATATAAAATGAAGAGTCTTGAGCTTTTGAGCTTGAGCCAATCCTTTGTCCTTAGCATTTTGAGGGTTCCACTTTCACATCCTTTAGTCCATGCCACTCCATTGTTGAACTTATCTGAAACATGCTAGATAGAAGTGTTAGTCCAACAAGAGATATGTTGTCATCAATTATCAAAACCACCTGGGGAGCACTTGTGCTTTCACATCACTTCAGTCATTCTGACTGGTTCTCCTGGACCCCACTTAACAGTACGGTGGTTCCTATGACTCAACACAAAAGAAAAAGAACTACGAAAGATCTAAGTCTTCGAGCTCCATAGGCTTCATAACGTGTCTTCTTTTGTCATAGTCTTCAATGTGAATATCTTCATATACCACCTTTGGCTTCAATGTCTTCATACATTTTTAGGGGTCATCTCTGGTAGTAAAACTGAATCAATGAGGGACTTCTACCTGTGTTATCCTGCAATTCTCACAAACACATTAGTCCCTCAACTAGGTTTGTCGTCAATACTCCAAAACCAACTAGGGGTGGCACTAGATGCACTTACAATCTCCCCCTTTTTGGTGATTGATGACAAACTAGTTGAAGTTTTCAACAGGGAATATAGTCTGTGAAATTGTAAAGGATAAGGAATTGTCTTCATAAGTTTCAAGGGCTCCCCCTGAAGATGTGCATATAAGTTAATTTGCTTTTGGAATGCAAATGCACATGGCAGGTTGTACTTGTGGAGATTCAATTCAGCTTATGATGACAATCCACTATACATGTGAAAGTATATGAAGATAATGACATGCATAATGGAAAATGGATGTCTGCAGAATGAGATAAGTGCAGAATTTATCGTCGCACATGCGGAATTTATCTTCGCAAACAGGGTGGCAAACAAGTAGCAGACGACCATCGAGTTTTAGTGTTACAACTCAAAGAACCAAATGAAGCAAAAACGAGAGTTGTAAGCACAAAGCAAAATATAGCAAAACATAAAGCACCCGCCCATATGGACCCGCTTGAAGACTATCAACCCATATGCTTCTCCCCCTTTTGTCAGCAAGGACCAAAAAGGTTTGAAGACATAGAGTGTCTACTCGTTCCCAGGAGCAGCAGGGTCGTTGGAGGTGTTTGGCGGTGCAGAAGAGCTTGGAGGTGCTGAAGCAGGTGGCGGTGATGTAGCATCGTCTTCTTCATCAATGATTCTGGCAGTGACTGTGGCAGCAGATGAAGAAAACTCAGAGTCTTCAAGTGATGGTATGTTGCGCATCACAGCCCTTCTGGGAGGTGTGGTGTCAAACTTGAATCGCTCAGTGAAGCCATCCTCTTCAAGTTCAGCTTCAGTACACATCATTGATAGCCCTTTCCATGTACGACGACAGGTTTCATGAGTGACGAAAGCATTCTTGGTGGCAAGGTTTCGAAGACGATTAACATCCACCAAGAGGATTTTCATCTGACGCTTTAGCCAGTCGTGATGCCTATCTTGTTTTTGATGAAGGGCCACAAGAAGCTCTCGGTTATTGAGAACACGAGCGCGCTTCTTGGGTCTGGAAGCAGTTGCACTATCAGTGGCTTCAGTTGAAGCAGGGTGTGGCGCACGTGTAGTGCCAGCCAAAGGATACACCCTGGAGATGGCTTCAACACCTTCATCGTTTTGAGTGAAGCTCTGGTGTTCTGCATTCTGAAGACTCAAAGGTTGCTTAGCAGGCTTAGGATATATAGCTTCAGCAGAGGTATCCACATCTGGCAAGAAGATCTGATGGTTGCGGGCTGAGGGCTGATATGAGATCGCAGAGTGAAGCTTGATCAGTCTCATTACCCAAGGAGCATAGAACTTTAAACCAAACAGATCTGAGCCTGATGCAGCGAGTTGGCGTATGAAGAAATCCTGTGCGTTGAAGCATTTGCCATGAAGGATACAGAATATCAGAGTCTTCATTGCACCCTCGATCTTGGCATTTGGAGAGTGCCCTTTAATGCCAGAGAGTCCGCCGGATAATGTGATAGATGGTTCTTGGCAGGTACTCAAAGTCTTCAACGAAGAACTCTGTTGGATAAGGAGCATCGTGGGGCAATGGCTTCATCATGGATAGCATCTGACTCATATTTGGTTCAGGCCTCTGGAATATGCTCGCAAGAGCTTCAGTGTGTAGTGGACAGCCTTCCTCGAAGAGTTCGCCAGGAGTGGGCAGGCCGGTGAGCTCAATGATATCGAATGCATTGGCTTCGTGATGGACATTGCCGGTCATCCACTCCAGGGCCCAAGTCTTCGGTTCTCTGTTTTATCCTTTGATGTGTAGGGTGGCATAGAATTGCAACAGAAGCTCTTCATTCCAGTGCTCTTCATCAGTTATAAACTGCAGCAGACCCACTTGCTTGAAGCAATCCAGCGCTTCCTCTAAGCAGGGCAGACCAGCAATGGCTTCAACATCAAGGCGCTTGTGCGGGAAGATGCGACCTTGGTTGTATAGGATGCATGAATAGTAGCTGCGCTGAGGATAGCTCTAGAACCTATCTGATGAAATCCTTTCCCTTGAATAGGGGTTCTTGGAGCTGTTGAAGAACGTATTGTCTGCCTTGAAGCTATTGATGTCAAAGGAGCCAGGTGCTGATGCAGGACCTGGGAACCTTGGCAGCCTTGGGACTGGCTTCTGGACATGTGAGGCATGTGCTCAACATGGTAATCAAATTGAGGACCTACATCAGACTCAGGAACAGAAGTGTCTGGATCAGTAGCTTCGCTGTCTGCTGAAGCTTTTGGTGGGGAGGGCTCCACATTGGCTTCAGTGTTGGTTGTGGCAGCCTCAACATCTTCAGCCTCCGCTTGACTAGCTGGAGGGACAGTCACAAGCACGTTCTCCTGGAGAACTGCTTCTTGGTGGAGCATAGGAGTCGGCTCTTGTGGTGCGTCTTCTGCGGCTGATGCAGCCGGAATGTCTTCAGCATAGACTTGAGGCCTTGGACCTTTGTGAAGCCTGCGGAATGCAGACGACGCCTGTGGGGTTGGAGTGGGATGGGCCTCATTGTCTTCTTCCTCTTGAGGGCGATCCGCCCATGACGCATCTTGTGCAATTGGCGTCAGAGGACGACCAATGCTGATGAGCTCGCTTTGTTCATACTGAGGAAGGGCTGCATCATCTTGTACATTGTCCTGATGACCAATGTCTTCAGCAGCAATGGGGTCGGCTGCTGGTATGTCTTCAGCTTCAGGAGCCTCTGTGGAAGCAGGCTCATGAACTGTCAGTTGTCGTTCTGCGTTGGGGTGAACCATAGAGATAGGTTCAACTATCAAGGGCTCTGTGGGAGCAGCCCAAGATTTCTTGATCTTTCGCTTCTTCTTGCTGGGGGCAGTAGGAGAGGCTTCAGAGCTTTTCCTCTTCCTGGCTTCAGCCTCAGCAGTTCTTGTCTTCTTGAGCTCTGAAGCTGTTGACCAGCTCTTTGGCTTCGAGCCAGTCGTTGCAGTTGGGAAGACAATTGGAACTGCTTCTTGCCTAGGTGCCTCTGGTTCAGCCATAGCAGGCTTCTTCTTCTTCTTCACGGCCATCTTGGGGTCGATGCCAGGACGCCCAAGTGCCTTGCGCTTCTCAGCCTCATTGTAGGCTTGTACACATCTTTCAGCCAGAGACTTCATCCGCTCACGTGAGCCCTGAGCTTCTGCACGCTTCTTCAGAAAATTTTCCTTGAGCTCATGCAACATGGTCTTGAAGCTCTTCACTTCTTGCACGCTGAGCTTGGCCATATTCTTCTTGAACTGAGCCTTTTCATGATCAATTTTCTGCTTCAGTTCAACAATGCGCTGGGCAATGGCAAGTTCTGAAGCAATTGCGCCTTGGAAGGCGACGCTGAGGCCAACAGGCAGCTGCAGATCTTCGAAGCTGATGTTTGGTGTGGCAAACCATTCGTCGATGAAGTTGTGGATGATGGCGACATCAAAGAGAGGCAAATTGTTGAAGATTTCAGCTTCTTCTTTGCTCTTGATGAGCTGCTCTAGAGCGTCATCTCCAAGATCTTCATCACTTGACAGATCAATGGCTTCGCTGCGCAGAATGGCAGCAGCTGTGAGCTCTTTGCCGGTGTGTGGCTGAGGCACCTTGGCCTTCTGGGGCTTGGAGACGCGGGATACGTCTTCAGACTGCACACTGTCTTCAGGAGGTGCAGTTGCCAATGGCTTCGCCCTTGAGATTTTTGATGAAGGGGCTGGCTTTGAAGCTTTTGGCTTCTTCGACTGCTTTGGCTTCGGTACAGCAGGAGCTTCATCAGACTCAGAGTCAGCTGGAGGGTCATTCACGGCAGTCCCTTGGACTAAGATGCGGGTGATGAGGCCCTCAAGATTGGCATACGGACCGATGATATTGGGTTCTGCGTAGCGTGTGCCATCTGCCCTTGGTGCTGAGGGACCAGGGTTGAAGTCTAACCCCAACTTCTTCTTGTTCTGCTTCGCTAATTGTTGGGCAAACTGGAAGTTGCGCTTGAATAGATTGTCGTCATGACACCAGAGTAGTGACGACGGATGTGCATCATCAGGTTGTGGCCCACGAACCATGCATGGATAGAAGCTTTGGGCAATAGCTTCGTCTCTGGACCTGGGTACAAGGTTTTTGTATAAGATGTCTCCCCACGGTCTTTTGATGGCACTTTTCTCAGCATACTCTTGGGTTGTGAAGCGGTATTTGAACCATTGTTCAGCCCAATAGCGTCGAATCCATTGGATTCGAGTCTTGCGCTGCCCATAATTCTCTTCAGGATCTGTTTTATACATTTCTGCCAGGTCTTCAGGCAGATCTTTGGAAGTTCCTTCACGTCGCTGTCTGCCCCCCTTCCTTGCTGCTGCTTCTGAAGCCATAAACTTTAAATTGAAAGGCTTCAAAACTTTCAAAGGCTTCAAAGGCTTTCTTTTGCTGGACCAACAGGAACTGGCTTCAGGAGAATTTATGTGATGTTGTAGGAATTCTGCAAATGAATGCAGACTATGAGAACCGAAGGATTCTCCCACGGACATGTACATGTGACAGCATTAAGGTGCGAGGGAAGGGGAAGAGGTCATATGCATTCTCAGAAGGTTTTGAAGATTAATCAGTTTAGAAGACATTGACCTCATCGTGCGAAGACATTCACTCATAGATAAGAAGTTGGTTCCAGATTTGTACGAACCCACAGATCAGTACAAGTGAGGAATCTAACTACTTCATGAAGCACAAGTGAATATACTAGGCATGTTATGAGATGCAGATTGAGAGATCTAACTTGTGTGAAGATAAACTTCTTATGGTAGAAAGTGACAGAACCATGAGATCAAAAGGGGCTGTAAAAAGAAGTCTTATTTACCACACTTGGAACTGCTAGACGGAAGTGGGAGATGATGCCGAGCAGTTCAGTCCTCTGTGCCCTAACTTGGCGACGGAATACACCTACGGCGACGGCGGAGAGAACGATGTCCGCGGTCGGCGTGAGGACGGCGTCGGAGAGGTTGCGGCAGCGAAGCGCTTCGTCGCCGGCGTCGTCGAGAGCTAGCGGTGGCGCTAGGGTTCGTGCAAGGGTGGAAGAAGGAGATAATGACCGCGATAAGTGTGAATTTATAGGCACAGGGGCGGCACTGTGCTATTACACAGGTGCCCCTGGCGATTCGCATCTGAGGAACGCGTGGCCTGTTTGCGGAAGTTTGGGGTTTGTTCCACGTCCCACGCACGCCTGGATTGTCGGGTGGTCGTTCCTGTTTCTCCGGATTTTATGTGGAGGAATGAGCATTGAAAACGGACTTTATGGTTGTCTCTATATCTTCTGCTGACAAGGACGCAGTGAAGACATTCGACAGTTTCAATAGAATGCATATGACTTGGAGAGATAGAATTTGAGATAGAAAGCATAGAGAGATTAGGGTCCGATCACATTCACTTAGTTCAAAAGATTCAACCAAGAAGACATAGCTATAAGTGAATGCTGTAGAGGACAGAACACTAGTATGTATACATCTATATAATCAACGTAGTGAAGATAATCATGAAGACATGTTGAGTTCGAAGCCAAACCAAATGTGAAGATATTGCAAGGTAACGCCATGAGTGAAACACTTCAAAATAGAACGTTTGGTGGTGGCGTTACCCACCGTATAGGAAGTATTAGACCCAGACACGGCGCACAATTATCGTGGCGCTCCGAAGTCAAATTCCACATTAATGTATTCACACTTAGAATGTATGTCTTCATTGATTGAATATATACTTTACTTTGTGCGTTGCATATCTAAGTCATCATATGCATAAGTGTTAGGATGTGTGCCTGATCACAGGACATTTGAGAATTCCAGGATATTTAGCTCACACCGTAACTTGCAAAATCTCTTCTCGTCCAAGGGCTTGGTGAAGATATCTGCCAATTGTTCTTCAGTGTTGACGTGTATGATATCAATGTCTTCCTTCACAACATGATCTCTGAGAAAGTGATGACGAATTTCAATGTGCTTTGTCTTCGAGTGCTGAACTGGGTTGTTGGCAATCTTGATGGCACTTTCATTGTCGCAGTGAAGTGGTACTTGCTTCAGATGAATGCCATAATCCTTGAGTGTTTGCTTCATCCACAGAAGCTGAGCGCAGCAAGATCCAGCAGCAATGTATTCAGATTCAGCAGTGGAGAGAGATACACAGTTCTGCTTCTTTGAAGACCAACATACAAGCGATCGTTCCAGAAAGTGACATGTGCCTGATGTAGACTTGCGATCAACTTTGTCACCAGCATAATCAGCATCCGAAAATCCAACCAAATCAAACTCTGATCCCTTTGGATACCATAATCCTAGAGTTGGGGTGTGAGCCAAATATCGAAGAATTCGCTTCACAGCTAAGTGATGCAACTCCTTTGGTGCCGCTTGAAATCGAGCACACATGCAAACACTAAGCATAATATCTGGCCTAGATGCACATAAATAAAGCAAAGAACCAATCATGGAGCGGTATACCTTTTGATCGAACTCTTTACCATTGTCGTTAGGACCTAGATGATGTTTGTCTGGCATTGGTGTTGTGAAGCCTTTGCAGTCTTGCATACCGAACTTCTTCAGGCAATCTTTGAGATACTTCTCTTGAGATATGAAGATTCCATTGCGTTGTTGTCGTATTTCAAGACCAAGGAAGAACTTCAGCTCCCCCATCATGGACATCTGATATTGCTCTTGCATCATATATCCAAACTCTTCACTGTACTTCTGATTGGTGCAGCCGAAGATAATGTCATCCACATATATTTGGCACACAAACAGTTCACCATCATATGTCTTCGTGAAAAGAGTGGGATCCAGGGAACCAGGTATGAAGCCTTTTCTCTTCAGGAAGTATTTGAGTGTGTCATACCAGGCCCTAGGGGCTTGTTTGAGGCCATACAGTGCCTTGTTGAGCTTGTATACCATGTCAGGATGTTTTGGATTTTCAAAGCCAGGCGGTTGTGCAACATACACTTCTTCTTCAATCTTGCCATTGAGAAAGGCACTTTTCACATCCATTTGATATAGAAGTATGTTATGATGATTTGCATAGGCCAGCAGAATGCGTATGGCTTCAAGCCTAGCCACGGGAGCAAATGTTTCATCGAAGTCAATGCCTTCCACTTGAGTATATCCTTGAGCAACGAGACGAGCTTTGTTTCTAACAACTTGACCATGCTCATCTTGCTTGTTGCGGTATATCCATTTGGTGCCTATTATGTTGTGCTTCCGTGGATCAGGACGCTTAACCAGTTCCCATACATTATTCAGCTCAAACTGTTGAAGCTCTTCTTGCATAGCTTGAATCCATTCAGGTTCCATGAAGGCTTCTTCAACTTTCTTGGGTTCTGATATTGAGACGAATGCGAAGTGCCCACAGAAATTTTCTAGCTGAGTTGCCCTTGAACGAGTGAGTGGACCAGGTGCATTGATGCTGTCAATTATTCTGTCAATCTGCACTTCATTGGCAACTCAAGGATGTACAGGGCAAAGACTTTGCTCTTGCTGATCTGTGTTGTTGTTGGGAGGAATATCTTCAGACTGAGCATTGTCTTCATGTTGATCAGGTGCTGAGATGATAAGTTCTTCTTCAGGATGAGCTTCAGAAGGTATAATCTCTCCAGTTCCCATAAGCTTGATTGATTCACTAGCTGGAATCTCATCTAGCACATTTGGCAGTTGCTCTCTTTGTGAACCATTTGTCTCATCGAACCGCACATCCACTGTTTCAACCACTTTGTAATGAAAGAGATTGAAGACTCTGTAGGAGTGCGAATCCTTTCCATATCCAAGCATAAAGCCCTCATGTGCTTTTGGTGCAAACTTTGAGGTGTGGTGTGGGTCCTTGATCCAGCACCTTGCGCCAAATACTCTGAAGTAACTGACATTTGGCTTCTTGCCAGTTAGGAGTTCATAAGATGTCTTGTTCAGAAGCTTGTGAAGATAAACACGATTGATTGTATGGCATGCAGTGTCAATGGCTTTAGTCCAGAATTTTCTTGGATTCTTGTATTCATCTAGCATTGTTCTGGCCATCTCAATGAGTGTTCTGTTCTTGCGTTCGACGACGCCATTCTGCTGTGGCGTGTACGGAGCTGAGAATTCATGTGTGATGCCCAAGGTATCAAGATATGTATCAAGGCCAGTGTTTTTGAATTCAGTGCCAATGTCACTTCTGATGTGTTTTATCTTGGCGCCAAAATTGTTCATAGCACGATTGGCGAAGCGTCTGAAGACATCATGCACTTCAGTCTTGTAAAGGATTATGTGCACCCAAGTATATCTAGAGTAATCATCAACAATGACGAAGCCATAGAGGCAAGCAGTAGTAGTAAAAGTTGAGTAGTGAGTGGGGCCAAAAAGATCCATGTGGAGCAGTTCGAAGGGTTGAGTAGTAGTCATGATTGTCTTCGAAGGATGTTTTGCCCTTGTCATCTTCCCTGCTTCACAGGCACCGCATAAGTGATCTTTCTTGAACTTGACGCCCTCGATGCCTATGACATGATTCTTCTTCGCAAGGGTGTGGAGGTTCCTCATGCCAGCATGCCCAAGCCTCCGATGCCAAAGCCAGCATTCTGAAGCTTTTGCAAGAAGACATACTGCAAGTTGTGGCCCTGCTGAGAAATCTACCACGTACAGATCATCTTTTCGATACCCTTCAAACACTAGAGACTTGTCAGATTCCATTAGTACTAGGCAACGATATTTTCCAAACATTACGATCATGTTCAAATCTCAAAGCATTGAGACAGACATTAAGTTGAAGCCAAGGGATTCAACAAGCATGACTTTATCCATGTGTTGATCCTTTGAGATTGCAACTCTACCTAGACCCAATACCTTACTTTTACCAGTGTCAGCAAATGTGATGTGGCTCTTGTCGGATGGACGTAAGGTTGAGTCCATAAGAAGGCTTCTTTTGCCAGTCATGTGATTTGTACACCCACTGTCAATAATCCATTCTGAAGACTTTGAAGACGCTGGTGTCGTACCCTACAGTGCAGTTAGGGGGATAGGCTTCACGAAGAGAATTGTGAAGCAAAAACATTTGACGAACCAGTGGGTTATGAAAACTTAGATCCAGATTAGGACTAATAGGGAGAGTAGCATGCGATTCAGGAACGAAGTACATAATGATGCCATTCGGGCATTTTATCTTGCGCCCTACAAGATTTTTAAGGTCCCCAGCAATAGCGTCAGAAGATTTTGTTTTTCTGCTGGAGACCTTTCCCTGCAAAAGAGAGTTAAGCTTTCTTAACCACCCACATCTTCAAGGGTGGCTTAGAAGCAATAAGTCTAAGTGCAGCATCTGAGAATTTTGGCTTTGAAGCCTTAGCAAACAGTCTTGCAGGTGGACAATAATACTCATAGGAATAAGCAGAATAATTTTTGGTCATATGAACATGACGGTTCGATGAACCGCTCTCATATTCATATGCCTGAGTATGGTTTCCCTGCAAAACATTTGCGTTAGTGTGACTCAGGTGAGTCCTCTGATTGTATGAAGCCTTTGGACCGTATGAAGCCTTTGGTCTGAGGTTTGTCTTCTTCAAGTGAGGTGTCATGAAGACATTCACAGGAAGATTTTCCAGACACTTTTTCGGAACCCAGATCTTCTTCATAGGCAGTCCATTCCTGCAGTTAGTACCAATGTACCTGGCAAACACTTCACCATTCTGATTCTTAAACAGTTTATAGTTTGCATCAAAGGATTCATCAATGATAATGGGGTTAGCACATGTGAAGCCAGATAAATTGGATGGATCTGCTGAAGGTTCCTTTGCAGCAACCCATGTGGTTTTGGGGTACTGCTCAGGTTTCCAGTAAGAGCCATCTGCATTTATTTTCCTTACGAACCCAACACCCTCTTTCCTAGGGTTTCGGTTCTGAATCTGCTTCTTGAGGACATCACATAATGTCTGATGTCCTTTAAGACTTTTGTACATCCCTGTTTCAAGCAATGTCTTCAACCTAGCATTCTCATTAGCAATAGCAGTGGTATCCTCAGCAGAGGGGTTAGTTACCACATCAACAGTTGAAGATATTGCAACAGCAGTAGCAGTGGAACATTCAGCAATAGAAGTAGCATTATCATGCTCAATGCATTTAAGACATGGTGGTTCAAATCCTTCCTGAGCGGAACTGATTTGTTCGGCGCGAAGTGATTCGTTTTCCTTTTGAAGATCTTCATGAGCCGCTCTCAATTTCTCAAGTTCTTGCTTCCTTTGAAGATAATCATAGGAAAGCTTTTCATGAGTTGTTGAGAGAGTATGAAGACGATCTTCAAGTTCCTGATACTTAACGTGAAGATTTTTTATGTCTTCAATTAAGGATTCAGATCGAGTCATTTCAGCGCCCAACAGATCATCGCTTCTGTCTAACAGTTTTTGAATATGTTCCATAGCTTTCTGTTGTTCAATTGCAATTTTAGCAAGTGTTTTGTAGCTGGGTTTTGAATCACAGTCAGAGTCATCGTCACTAGATGTTTGATAGCGAGTAGTGCGTGTGTTTACCTTGGCACCGCGTGCCATGAAGCAGTAGGTAGGAGTGGAGTCGTTCTTGTCATTTGCATCAGTGTCGGTGATGAAGTCATTGTCTTCAGTGTTGAAGATGGACTTGGCGACGTATGCTGTAGCCAGACTCGCAATGCCAGAATTAGACTCCTCCTCAGATTCCACCTCTGCCTCCTCAGAAGCGGAATCCTCCTCTGAATCCATTTCCTTGCCAACAAACGCACGTGCCTTGCCAGATGAGCTCTTCTTGTGTGATGAAGACTTTGAGGAAGACTTGGAAGAAGACTTTGAGTATTTCTTCTTCTTCTTGTCGTCAGAATCATATTCCTTGCTCTTCTTCTTCCTTCTGTTCTCATTGTCCCACTGTGGACACTCAGAGATGAAGTGTCCAGTTTTCTTGCACTTGTGACATGTTTTCTTCTTGTAGTCATGAGCAGAAGCTTCATCATTCCTTGAGCTTGATCGTGAAGCTTTTCTGAAGCCTTTCTTCTTGGTGAATTTTTGGAACTTCTTCACTAGCATTGCAAGTTCCCTTCCAATGTCTTCAGGATCATCAGAACTGCTGTCAGATTCTTCTTCAGATGAGGAAACAGCTTTTGCCTTCAAGGCACGAGTTCGCCCATAGTTTGGACCGTAGATATCTCTTTTCTCATAAAGCTGGAACTCATGTGTGTTGAGCCTCTCAAGTATGTTAGATGGATCGAGTGTCTTGAAATCAGGACGTTCTTGAATCATCAGGGCTAGGATGTCAAACAAACTATCAAGTGATCTCAGCAGCGTCTTGACGATTTCATGTTTGGTTATCTCAGTGGCGCCGAGGGCTTGAAGTTCATTTGTGATGTCAGTGAGCCGGTCAAATGTGTGCTGGACATTCTCACTGTCATTTCGCTTGAAGCGGTTGAAGAGGTTGCGAAGAACACTGATTCTCTGTTCTCTTTGGGTTGAGATGCCTTCATTGACCTTGGAGAGCCAGTCCCAAACCAGCTTGCTTCAAGGCACTCACACGGCCATACTGTCCTTTGGTCAGATGACCGCAGATGATATTCTTGGCAGTAGAGTCCAGTTGAGTGAACTTCTTGACATCAGCAGCAGTGACACCTTCTCCAGCCTTGGGAACGCCGTTCTCGACGACATACCATAGGTCGACGTCAATGGCTTCAAGATGCATGCGCATCTTATTCTTCCAGTAGGGATATTCAGTTCCATCGAAGACAGGGCACGCAGCGGAGACTTTGATTATCCCTGCAGTCGACATAGCTAAAACTCCAGGTGGTTAAACCGAATCACACAGAACAAGGGAGCACCATGCTCTGATACCAATTGAAAGTGCGTTATATCGACTAGAGGGGGGGTGAATAGGCGATTTTTATGAAAGTCTTCAAAACGTGGAAGTTATGAAGACAAACAGTAGAGATAAGCCTATCACTATGCAGCGGAAGTTAGATTACACTAGGCAAGCCATGGTCAAGTATTCAATAGAGTGAAAGTACAATGACAAGTAGCTGCAGTGTAATAAGGATCAGGTAGGAAGAAGTTATGAAGCCAAACAAATCATACAGTTACGTTGTGAAGACAAAAGTATAGCAAGCATGCACTGGCTTCACAATGAGTAACAGTAAGTAAAAGGAAGTGAAGATGAAACCAGTGACTCGTTGAAGACAATGATGTGTTGGACCAGTTCCAGTTGCTGTGACAACTGTACGTCTGGTTGGAGCGGCTAGGTATTTAAACCTTAGGACACACAGTCCCGGACACCCAGTCCTGAACACGCAGCTCAGGACACCAAGTCCTCACCGTATTCTCCTTGAGCTAAGGTCACTTAGTCCTCGCCCAATCACTCTGGTAAGTCTTCAAGGTAGACTCCCAAACCTTCACAGACTTCGTTCACTGGCAATCCACAATGTCTCTTGGATGCTCTGAACGCGACGCCTAACCGTCTGGGGATGCACAGTCCTCAAGTGTAATAAGTCTTCAGATCACACAGACAAGAAGACTTAAGTGATGCCCAATGTTCTCTGGCTCTGGGTGGTTAGGGCTTTTCTCCTCGCTAGGAATTTTCTCTCAAAGGCTTCGAGGTGGGTTGCTCTCAAACGACAAAAGCCGTGCACCAAAATCTGAGCATCCAACCGTTTATGGTTGTAGGGGGTGGGCTATTTATAGCCACTTGGCAACCCGACCTGATTTGTCTGAAATGACCATGGGTCACTAAGGAACTGACACGTGTCTCAATGGTCAGATTTCAAACTCTCATGGCAACTTTACTTGGGCTACAAGCAAAGCTGACTTGTCCGGTCTCATTGTCTTCACTCGAAGACATAGGTTTTTGGTTTAGGCATCATGTAGGATCTAGAAGTAGATGTGTCTAGAGGGGGGTGATTAGACACTTAGTGCTAAAGTTGCAATTTTTAAGCCTTTTCGGTTTAAGTGGAGTTTAGGCACAATTTAAACACACACAATACATATCAAGCAAGCATGCAAAGAGTATATGAGCAGCGGAATGTAAAGCATGCAACTTGCAAGAATGTAAAGGGAAGGGTTTGGAGAGATCAAACGCAATTGGAGACACGGATGTTTTTCCCGTGGTTCGGATAGGTGGTGCTATCCTACATCCACGTTGATGGAGACTTCAACCCACGAAGGGTAACGGTTGTGCGAGTCCACACAGGGCTCCACCCAAGGGCAACGGTTGCGCGAGTCCACACAGGGCTCCACCCACGAAGGGTCCACGAAGAAGCAACCACCCACAAAGGGTCCACGAAGAAGCAACCTTGTCTATCCCACCATGGCCATCGCCCACACAGGACTTGCCTCACTAGCGGTAGATCTTCACGAAGTAGGCGATCTCCTTGCCCTTACAAACTCCTTGGTTCAACTCCACAATCTTGTCGGAGGCTCCCAAGTGACACCTAGCCAATCTAGGAGACACCACTCTCCAAGAAGTAACAAATGGTGTGTAGGTAATGAACTCCTTGCTCTTGTGCTTCAAATGATAGTCTCCCCAACACTCAACTCTCTCTCATAGGATTTGGATTTGGTGGAAAGAGGGTTTTAGTGGAAAGCAACTTGGGAAGGCTAGAGATCAAGATTCATATGGTAGGAATGGAATGTCTTGATCTCAACACATGAGTAGGTGGTTCTCTCTCAGAACATATGAGTTGGAATGGTGTGTGTGTTCTGATGGCTCTCTCGTCGAATGAGAAGGAGGAGGAGGGGTATATATAGCCTCCACACAAAATCCAACCGTTACATACAATTTACCAATCTCGGTGGGACCGAATCAGAAAACTCGGTCTGACCGAAATAGTAAACCTAGTGACCGTTAGGAATTTCGGTGGGACTGACATGCAACTCGGTAGGACCGATTCGGTTAGGGTTTGGGCATAACGTAATCTCGGTGAGACCGATTACACAAACTCGGTGAGACCGAATTTGGTAATTAGCTAACCAGAGAGTTGGTCAGGCAAACTCGGTGGGACCGATTTGCTCTTTCGGTGAGACCGAGTGGAACTCGGTGAGACCGAAAAGTTACAAAAAGGAAACACTGAATTTACATTGCAATCTCGGTGGGACCGATTCGCTCTTTCGGTAAGACCGAAAAGTTACGAAAGGGAAACAGAGAGTTTGCAACCCCATCTCGGTGAGACCGAGATCCTTATCGGTAGAACCGAATTGCTAGGGTTTGGCAGTGGCTAATGACAAGTGAAACTCGGTGGCGCCGGATAGGAAGAATCGGTAGGACCGAGTTTGGCTTAGGGTTTAGGTCATATGTGGATATGGGAAAGTAGTTGAGGGTTTTGGAGCATATCACTAAGCACATGAAGCAAGAGGCTCATTAAGCAACACCTCATCCCTCCTTAATAGTATTGGCTTTTCCTAAAGACTCAATGTGATCTTGGATCACTAAAATATAAAATGAAGAGTCTTGAGCTTTTGAGCTTGAGCCAATCCTTTGTCCTTAGCATTTTGAGGGTTCCACTTTCACATCCATGCCATGCCAATCATTGAGCTTTCCTGAAATAATCATCTTGGAATAGCATTAGCTCAATGAGCTATATGTTGTTATGAATTACCAAAACCACCTAGGGATAGTTGCACTTTCA